>NW_017719102.1:1344458-1371200 GCF_001865875.1 Lupinus angustifolius
TCGCCAATGGTTAGGGTGTGACAACCTAATCTCTTTTATGGTCGTAATATTTGTTAAGTGATGAATATAAGTGTTTATGATTCTACCATTTTAGGCTAGACACTAAAAGGAGGATTTCAGACCTTGGTGTTTGGGGTTAACCAAAGTAAAACATAAAAACTTGTCTAAGTAGTTCAAACTCAAAAAGAAGATGAGAAATATATTTTCTTCTTGATTTAAAAAGAACTTGTCTAAGTAGTTCAAACTCAAAAAGATTTTGTCTACACTAGAATTTGTGAATACTTAGTTTATTTTTCTTCTTGATTTAATTATGTGCAAATCAAACCAAAAAACCATCAAAATATGTTTAAACCATTATTTGTGCTTTGACATGTTTACATGATTTATTTTACTAGGAAATTCCTTGTGGTTCGACATAACCCTATGCTATACGACAATTGAATCTTGAAAGAGGTGTAAATTGTAAAATAGTCAAGTGTTATCAATAAATTTATTTGTTGAAAACACCTTTTAATATACAAAAGTGATGAACTACCTTACTAACTTTTATTTATTCTTATTTACATTCCGCATTTTTTATATTCTTTAATACCAACCTTTCTTAAGGAAGAAGTTTGGTTTGTTAATAAAATGAACCCGAAAGGGAGTAAATAAATAAAGGTCACTAAATTTATTATTCTTTTGTTCTTTAATTATTTATTTGTATCTAACAACTAACTATTCATCACTTTTATATATTAGAATACCATTAAAACGATGTTGGAATTTATTCCACAAAAACCGAGATGATATTCAAAGGTACTTAATACTTATGTAATAGGTAATTGCTTCGATACCATTATACAAGCGTTAGAATTTATTCTAACAAAGCCGAGATGAGGCAAAGAAGGGAATGACTTATTCACATGATTATTAAGAAAGTAAGTTGTAACTATAATATTCTTGAAACCATTATACCGGCGTTGGAATTTATTTCAACAAAGCCGAGATGGTGAACAAAGAATAAAACCAAGTTCTCTTTCAACAAATTGACACTACTGTCAGGACGATTTGTTGAGAGAAGAACACTCCCAACTAAAATAAACACCGAACTACCCTTTCAACATGTAACAAGGAAAGTCGTCTCTTGGTGTCATACCACCAACGAGATCAGAGAGTATTCACCAAGACTTGGAGGTCTTGAGTCTAGAACATACTCTTGGCTAGGGCTGGATCATAGGAAAGGTTTTCCTAGGCGAATGGGTAAGGTCAAACCAAGGTAGAGTTTCTGGGAATTCAAGAAGGTAACGTTCAAGGTCTTGTAATTGTTAGTGTGTATGTAAGATACATTGGCTTCAATTTATGGTGAAGAAACTCTCCCAGATCAGAGGGGAGGACTTGATGTAGTTTTGCAGTGGACCGCAAAACGAAGCAGTATTAAAACCTTGTTGCAGGTTGTTTCTTTCCCTTATCTCTTTACCGTTTTATGTAGTTTTTAATTGCCTATTGTAGCTGATATACTGGATATAGTATTACTGCCAAATAAAGATCATTTTTCTTCAAATATATATGTTATATCTTTTCTGTATAATCTGTAATTGGCTGTGTAATTTAGCCATTCAGAAATTGCTAATTCTATGCGACTTAATCGATTAAGTCATTGCTTTAATTGATCAACTGGGTACCGTGACACCTATTCAATCCCCCCTTCTAGGTGTATTCTATCACTGATATCTAACAAGTGGTATCAGAGCTAGTACGTTGTGTTAGCTCAACCGTAAATGCGTAATCCGTTAGGGAAATGAAAGGGGTTCCACCAACCCTTTGGCGGTGATGGCGCATCCATTAACCACCCTGCCGTTTTCAATAGCGAAAGATATGCCTACTAGAAAGTTCGCATGAAAATATTTATAGAGGCCATCGACTCAGATATTTGGGAATCCGTAGGCAACATGCCCTATCTTATGGTGAGTTCTTTCAGGTCTCGTAGTGCCAAAGTGCTAAGGAAATATGGGACACTTTACAAGTGACTCATGAAGGCACTAGCAAAGTCAAGCATACCAGGCTAAATGATCTGACACATGAATATGAGTTATTTCGTATGTTACCAAATGAATCTATCGGTGACATTCAAAAAGGATTTACTGATATAGTTAACCATTTAGTTGCTTTGGATAAATTGTTTAACAAAGGAGAGCTTACTAACAAACTTTTACGCTATCTTGACAGGAGATGGCAACCAAAAGTAACAACTATTATGGAATCAAAGCATCTTGACACCATGCCTTTGGCGACATTGTTCAAAAACTTTAAGAGCACGAAATGGAGCTTGGACACGTGACTATGCAGGAAGAATCAGATCGCAAAAATAAAAGTATATCTCTCAAGGCAACAACTTCTCAATCTAGAGAATAGAGAGAAGAAGATGAATCTGATTCAGATGTAGACGAAGAAACTTTGAGCCTTCTCGTACGCAAATTCGGGAAATTCCTAAAGAAATGAGGCTTGAAACGTTTCTAGAAGAAAGAAGCGAGTGAGTCGACCAGAAAAGGCAAGAGTAAAGAGCGCTTCACTTGCCATGAATGCGGTCAGCCATGACATATGAGGTTCCAATGTCCTACTTACCTCAAGAAGGTTGATTCAGATAAGAGCACTCTTTGGGACTTCAAATCGAAGAAAGCTTATATAGTGTGGGATGCACCAGAAAAGGACACGACATCCAACACCTCAGATAAAGAGGAGACAGAAAAGCTATGCTTAATGACGAGAGCAGATGATGCTTGTTGCTCAAATTCGAAAGTGGTAAATAGTGAGGTATATTCTGACACCTCATCTACTTCATCTGATGATTCTCCTCCTTATGAGGACTTGTATAATGCGTATGTCGAATTGCATGATGAGTTAAAGAAATTAGCTAGGATTAGTTCCGATAGGAGAAGAGTAATCCTACTAAATGAACACAAAATAGTTTCATTACAAAAAGAATTAGATGAACTAAAATTAGAAAATGAAACATTAGATTTGATCTATTCTTCTAATTCATGCAATTGCTCTAATGATAATTTATGTCAAACAACTGTGTGTGATTCTTGCGATGATTTGAAAATCGAAAATTTGAGATTGAATGAAAAACTCACAAAACTCACAGAAAGTGAAAACATGTTAGACACCATGCTTAGTAAAACCAGGAATGTTGGTGACCATACCAGGCTAGGATATCTTCCCTCTATGCGTAGGAGAAGACCATATAGGATACCTATTAATCGTCATAATAAGAAATGTTTTTATAAAAAGGTTCCTACTTGCTTTTACTGTGGCACTCATGGGCACAAATCCTACTCTTGTTATATTAGAAAATATGGTATACCTAGTAATGTGTAGGTATGGATGATAAAGGGAGATAACTCCCTAGTTACTAACAGAAAAGGACCCAACATAACTAGGGTACCTAAAAAAGGCAAGTGATCTATGTTTTGCAGGTATGTCTTCAAGCACATGGACAACATTGGTTTCTTGATAGTGGATGCTCGAGACATATGACGGGTGATAGATCAAAATTCCTAGATCTATCCTTACAAGAAAAAAGGTTTGTCACATATGGAGACAACAAGAAAGGGAAGAAACCTGGCACTAGAACAATTGGCAACTCAAATCAGGCTGTGATCGAAAATGTGTTATATGTTGAAGGCCTGGAACATAACCTCTTGAGTATCATCCAACTATGCGATAAAGGTAACAACATATCTTTTGATTCTGAGTGTTGCATTATTCGTGACAATATATATAATAAAGTTAAGTTTGTCGAATATCGTATAAATAATATCTATATGGTTAATCTGGAGGATGTCATTACTCTATTTTAAAAATGTTTTATATCTAAAGAGGATGACATTTGGCTTTGGCATAGGCACGTCGCTCATATTCACATAAAGCATCTAGATAAATTGTCTAAAAATAATTTGGTTGATGGGCTACCAAATATTGATTTTAAAACTCAAGAAACTTGTGACACTTGTCAAAGATATAAACAAGTTAAAAACTCTTTTGCTAAAAAGAATGTGATATCCACAACAAGACCTTTGGAGCTTCTCCATATGTACTTGTTTGGACCATCACAGGTTATGAGATTTGGTGGTAGCTTTTATGATTTAGTTATCTTTGACGATTTCTAGATTCACATGGACATTATTTCTATAGTCCAAGAGCGATGCTTTTAAGTCTTTCAAAAACTTTGCCAACAAATTCAAAACCAGTTTAATCATAAACAAAATGGAGTTGTTGAGAGGAAGAATCGAGTCTTAGAGGAGCTTGCTAGAACCATGCTAAATGAAAGCAAGGTTCCTAAATATTTTGGGCTGATGTAGTGCATACAGCTTGCTATGTGCTTAATTGTATACTCTTGAGGCCTACTTTTTCAAAAACTCCTTATGAACTTTTAAAAAGTCGTAAACCTAATATTTCTCACTTTCACGCTTTTAGTTGTAAATGCTTCATATTAAATAATGGAAAAAGAGCTTTAAGTAAATTTGATTCAAAAGCTAATGAGGGTATATTTTTGGGGTATTCATTGCATAGTAAAGCTTATCGAGTCTTTAATAAATATTCAATGCAAGTAGAAGAGTCTGTGCATGTCCATTTTGAAAAATCTTCTCCAAAAGAGAAGAGGAAGGTATTTTTTGATGATGTTGCAGGTGCTTTGGAAGAAGCATACTCTAAGGACATGGACCAAGACAAAGAAGCAGAAGTAGAGCAAACTATACAAGATGAGCATTAGGACTTGCCAATCGCGTGGAAGACCAAGAAGGATCATCCACTCGACAAAGTGATAGGTGGGATAACTACCGGGGTGGTAACCCGTAGCTCTTTACGTAACTTTGTTGCTTTTGTATCTCAAATCGAGCCTAAGACTATCGATGAGGCCATTGAGGATGTGCACTAGGGTATAACTATGCAAGAAGAGCTAAATCAGTTCAAGCATAATAATGTATGGGACTTGGTCCCTAATCCTAAAGAACATGCATTGATTGGTACTAAATGGGTCTTTCGTAATAAATTGGATGAATCTGACTTGATAATTAGAAATAAAGCTCGCTTAGTGGCCAAAGTCTACAACCAGAAGGAGGAAATCGATTATGATGAGACCTACGCTCCTGTAGCTAGATTAGAGGCCATAAGAAGGCTTTTATCCTTTGTATCAATTATGAACTTCAAGCTCTTTCTAATGGAAGTCAAGAGCGCCTTCTTAAATGGCTACATTCAAGAGGAGATATATGTAGATCAACCTCCCGACTTTGAAAATTTTAAATATCTGAAGCATGTATGTAAACTCAAAAAGGCCCTTTATGGCCTGAAACAAGCTCCTAGAGCTTGGTATGATAGATTGAGCTCTTTCCTCTTGGAAAAAGGGTTTGTGAGGGGTATGGTTGATACTACCCTCTCTATTCGTAGAATAGATAATTATGTACTTCTAGTTCAAATATATGTTGATGATATAATCTTCGGATATACTAATGACATTCTTTGTAAAGAATTTCTTGAGATGATGCAGGGTGAATTTGAGATATCGATGATGGGTAAGCTAGCCTTATTTCTTGGACTTCAAATCAAACAAATGGAAAGTGGCATCTTCATTCATCAATCGAAATATTGCAAGGAGTTGCTAAAGAAGTTCGATATGGAAAAGTGTAAACAGGATTCAAGACCTATGGTGTCCGCATGCTATCTAGATAAAGATGAAAAGGGAAAAGAAATCGAGGTAACCAAATATCGTGGGATCATCGGCTCATTATTGTATTTAACTACGAGTCGCCTCGATATTATGTTTAGTGTTTGTATGTGCACTAGATTTCAACCTTTGCCTAAAGATTCACATTATACTGCGGTAAAAAAATCACGAGATATTTAAAAGGAACAACTAACATGGGATTATGGTATCCTAGGGATGCCTCATTATCCTTGGTAGGGTATTCCGATTCCGGTTTTGCGGGATGTAAGTTGGATCGGAAAAGCACTAGTGGGACTTGTCCTTTACTTGGTAGTTCCTTAGTTGCATGGCACAGTAAAAAGGAAGTGTGTGTTGCTTTGTCCACTGTCGAAGCAGAATACATTGCCACCAGTGTGTGTTGCGCTCAAATCCTTTGGATGAAGTAGCAACTTAAGGTCTTTGGAAATAACCTAGAAAATATTCCTATAAAATGTGATAATACAAGTGCCATAAACCTATCCAAGAATCCCATTTTTCATTCTAGAACCAAGTATATTGAAATTAGACATCATTTCTTGCGTGACCATGTACAAAAAGGCGATTGTGTGCTTGAATTTGTTGAAACAACTAAGCAATTGGCTGATATTTTCACCAAGCCTCTCTCACGAGATACTTTCTATGATCTTCGAAGAGAACTTGGAATTCTTGATGACTATTATCTTGATTAAAATCGTCTAAAAATGTTATTATATGCTTCACATGATTAATGTCTTATATGCTTCAAAATGTATATTTGTTATGAATGCATTATAATCCTATTATGACTCATGATCTTGTGTGACAAGTTGAAAATGTATGTGTTTGAGTAAAAATTGCTTGTTAAATGTTAGAAATCTTTGCATGCTTTTAAAACCCAAAAACCTCTTAATTCTGCAAATCTGATGCCAGTTAATCGATTAACTATCCTTCTTAATCGATTAAAATGTGTTCCAATAGAAAAAGTTTCATTTTTCACTAAATATAACCGATTAAAATCCATTTTAACCGATTAAATGCAGCACTTAAGCGATTAACGGTAGAAGATATATTAGAATTAGTAGAGTTTTTGCCACTTTTTCAAACCCTATCTTCCCCCCTTTTCTCTGAAATCTCAAATGCAAATAGAACATTCGAAATCTTAGCTTGATAGAAGTATTAAACCTCACCTTTACCCATTTTGCACTTCATCTCATCCAATCCATTTCTCTATTTCCCAAGTCATCCCATTCCCAATTCAAAACCCTAAGCTTTAGGTTCCCTCCCTTATCCTCCTTCTCCTCTCATTACTCACGGTTTTCAATCAACAATGGAAACAGGATGTTCGAAGAGGTTCAAGACAACTGCTCAACAGACTCGTAGGCCGCCTACTACTTCATCTTCAAATTCGAACGTGAGACACGACCGTGGAGATCCCTACAACTCACTCATACTTGAGGAGACCCGATTGTCCAAATTTATGGGAAGGAAACCCACCTACATAAGGTATGCTAATCTTACCTGGATGGTGGAACATAATTTCGAGTTTCTGCAACGTATGTAGGCTTAAGGAGTTTTAATGTTTTTTGAATCAATGGGTAATCTGTACCCCGCTTTGATTAGGGAATTTTACTCTAACTTCCGTTAAAAGGATGGTAGATATTGGTCTATGATTTCGGGAAATCTATTTGAGATGGATAGTAACATTTTTTATGAATGTAGGTGGCTTATCCACTACTGGTGTTAACCTAGGTGATTGTGAATGGCTTGCTGATTTCGATGCTACTGAGGTATATAAACCAAGTCTGAGAGGTCCCCATCTGTATGTCCAGGGAGAACTAAGTAAAGCTGGTTCTTTATCGGTAGAGAATAGATTGCTTCACTATTTGATTGCGTACATCTTGATTCAAAGGAACACTAATCACACACAACCTACTATTAATGATCTGAAATTTATGTATGATGTGAAGGAGAAGATAATGGTTAATTGGCCTGAAGAAATTATGAAGGTCATGTATAATGTATCTACATCGCAATCCAAATTGCTGCCCTACAGTATCTTCATATCAAGAATTATTGACTATATGCATATTGACGTATCTGACACCATCGTCACACAAACTATCTCCATATTGACGTATCTGAAACCATCGTCAACAAAATGGACTCACACTTTCAGTCTTTGAAGGACTCCTACCATACTGATTTCGAACAATTTTAGCAGCGTCAGGATGCTTACATTGACAACCACTATCAGGCTATGAGGAGCTTTGTCCAGAACACTGCTGAGGCACAAAATGAGAGGTTTTGTGCAGAATTTGAGAAGCTGAGATTCCTCATCCAGGGTGATAGTAGTCTGGCCATACCTGATGACAGAGATCCTCCCCCGCATCCCTAGATTAGAGGTCCTTAACCTTAGATTGCCTTAGGTTTAGTCCTTCTATATGGCTAAATTTCAAGATTTTATGCTGCTTTGTAATTTAGAGACATGTTTTCTCTTTGCTTTCTGAATTGTAATTCTAGCTATCTACTATTGCTGCACTTTTATGACTTGATATGCATGCCATTTGAACTTAAATCGTTTCTATTGTGGTTTC
Source organism: Lupinus angustifolius (assembly GCF_001865875.1). Classification (NCBI taxonomy): domain Eukaryota; kingdom Viridiplantae; phylum Streptophyta; class Magnoliopsida; order Fabales; family Fabaceae; genus Lupinus; species Lupinus angustifolius. Next base: position 1,352,754 of record NW_017719102.1, read on the forward strand.
ATTTTGCTTATATATGTCAAATATAGCATGATTGCATGTTTAATAGTTCTTGATCATGTTTGTTATATGTATATCTTATGATTGATTGAGCCTGCTGTTTGAATGCTCTAATGTAAATATTGGATCATTCCATGCTTGATTGGTTCATGTATAACCATCCATGCCATTAAATCTGTCATATTGGTGTATTCTGTTACTTTAATCGATTAACTTGCGATTTTAATCGATTAAATGCTGGTAAATGTGTGCACTTGTTCATTTCATTCATCAGTTGGATAATTAATTACATTCCCAACATTAATTGATTAATTACAGTTTGAGTTCACTTCATATCTCTTCTTACATTTGACCAAGATTTTATTAGTTTATTTTTTGATAATGTCAAAAGGGAGAGAAAGGTTGTTTTGTTGTTTAATGTATGCAGGTTGTAAATAATATTCAGCTTCCGTTGTCTAGCTATGCGCTTTAACTTTGAAATTAACAACGATCCATTTTGTGATCATCTTCAAGCTATGCATCAAAACAAAATTTGGTGTTGAATTTGTCATCATCAAAAAGGGGAGATTGAAAGTGGAATGTGTCAAGATAGCATTTAGCTTGCCTATGTTTTGGTGAAGACAAAGGACTTAGTGAAAGCTTAAAGACAACTCAAGAAATCAACATGCCAAAGATTCAAGAGCTTCATGTCTACACTAGAGTCTTAGATGTGTCTTAGTTATTGAGTCTAGGTTAGGTAAACATAGATGCAAATCTCACAAGTTCTAAAAATTATCATATCATTTACATGAGAGATGTCATCTAGCTTATTATATGTTCATGCATTAATCATACATGTTATTGGTGAATTTAAGGCATAACATAAAGGTAAAACATGTATAGTTAATAAACATAACATATAGGTAGTTTACCAATTAACATATTAACTGAAAACATGTCAGTTAACCGATTAAGTGAACTTTAATCGATTAATGTGGAAAAAAAATTAACATTTTCAAGAGATAACTGAAAAACAGAATTCAGTTACTCTCTAACAGCTCGTTAATCGATTAACATGCAACATATTAACTAGGTGCAAAACAGTTTTTTTATATAAACTATGTTTTTACACCATGCTTAATACATTCATTCATTCATTTTAGAATTGCTAACTTGCATATTTTCTTATTCTTTGTATGTCATATAGGCAGAGAGAATTGCATGTGAGATTAGAGTGAGATAGTATTATGCTTTGGGATTAACATGTCATCTATTGCATATGATCAAATGTGTTCATCAATCTATCTTGTTCTTGCATGATTCTTTCATTACTGTTTATAGATTTCTTAAGGGTCGAAATAATATGTTCTTCATGATTCTGATCTTATACATATTCTTGGTAATTGTGAGATTTGTATAGGGTGTATAGCTTGTTCTTTCTTGTAATATTTGAGCTATTTTAGTGCTTCACATTAATCTGTTTTTTGTGTAATAAGGAAAATCGTCTCTTAGTGTCGTACCACCAACGAGATTAGAGAGTCTTCACCAAGACTTGGAGGTCTTGAGTTTAGAACATACTCTTGGCCGGGGCTGGATCGTAGGAAAGGTTTTCACAGGCGATTGGGTAAGGTCAAACCAAGGTAGAGGTTATGGGTATTCAAGAAGGTAGTGTTCAAGGTCTTGTAATTGCAAGTGTGTATGTAAGATACATTGGCTTCAATTTTTAATGAAGAAAATATACCAGATTAGAGGGGAGGATTTGATGTAGTTTTGCAGTGGACCGCAAAACGAACCACCTTGTTGCAGGCTATTTCTTTCCCTTATCTTTTTACTATTTTAAGTAGTTTTTAATTGCCTATTGAAGTTGATATTTTGGATATAGTATTACTGCCAAATAAAGATCATTTATGTTCAAATATATATGCTATATTGTTTCTGTATAATCTGTAATTGGTTGCGTAATTGAGTCATTCAGCAACTGCTAATTCTGTGTGACTTAATCGATTAAGTCATTGCTTTAATCGATTAACTGGGTTATTTTCTAGAATAGGGCTTTGGTGTGAATAACGGTAAGTGGGAACCGCGACAGCTATTCAACACCCCCCCCCCCTTCTAGGTGTATTTTATCACTGGTACCTAACACAGGATACCGTGCTTATCGCAAAATATGGCGAACATGTGACTTTCAAATTCACCACCATGGTCACTACGTATATAGACTATTTTATGGTCAAGTTGGTTTTAGATTTGATTTGCAAGGCTTTTGAAGGATTTGAAAGCGTCACTTTTAACATAAAGGAACAAGGTCCATGTAAATCTAGAAAAAGCATCTATGATTAACAAAGCATAGTAACTACCTCCAAAACTCATAATTTGTGAAGGTCCAAATAGGTCCATATGGAGAAGCTCCAAGGGCCTTATCGTGGATATCACATATTTTGTAGCACATGAGTTCTTGACTTGCTTACTCTTTTGGCAAGTGTCGCAAGTCACTTTAGATTTGAAATTGAGTTTAGGTAATCCATCAACTAAATTGTGAGATGACAACCTATCTAGGTGTTTAATATGAATATGCGCAACACGCCTATGCCAAAGATAGATGTCACTCTCTTTAGTTATAAAGCATTTTGAGAACAGAGAGGTGACATCTTCCAAATTAAATAGATGGATGTTATTTATAAAATGACAAACAAACTGAACATTATTAGATAAATTGTCACGAGTAATACAACAACCAGAATCAAAGGATACTGGCTTACCTTTATTGCATAATTGGTTGATACTCAATAGGTTGTGTTCCAAGCCTTCCACTTAGAACATGTTCTTCATCATTGCTTTATAAGTATTGCCAATTGTCCAAATGTCAAGTATTTTCCCTCGGTTGTTGTCGCCATAGGTGACATACCCTTTTTCTTTAAGTGAAAGATCAAGGAATTTCGATCTATCATCAGTCATATGCCTCAAACAGCTGCTATCCAAATACTAGTGTTTCCATGCGTTCGAAGGCATACCTACAAAACAAATTACTTGTCTTATTTAGGTACCCAAGTGATATTGGGTCCCTTTTTCACCCAAATATAAGTACCATTGGACAGACCATATTTCCTAATATAACATGCGGTGGAGGTATGGCCATGAGTGCCGAAATAGAAACTTATAGGCATGCGAATATGCGACTTCTTACGAGTATCGACTATAGGTCTCCTAGATTCCCTTTTCTTATTAGTTGGGGGTTTATATCCTAATCTTGTATGGTTACCAGAATTTCTTGATTCAACAAATAATGTGTCTAGGTTAAAGTATAATGTGTGTGAGCTTTGTGAGTTTTTATTTTAAATTGGAATTCTCAGTTTGCAAACTCTCACAAGTATCACATACAGTAGTTTAACATAAATTATTTTTAGAGCAATCACATGAGTTACAAGAGTAGATTAAATCAAGAGTTTCATTTCCCAATTTTAGTTCATCTACGTCTTTTTTGCATTTTAATAATTTGTTGTTAATGCAAGAGGATTACCCATTTTCTATTTATGTTAATCCTAGCAAGCTTTTTCAATTGTACATGTAATTCAACATAAGCATTATATAATTCATCATAGGGAGGGGAATCATCAGAAAAAAGATGAAATGTAAGAGTATACTTCATTTATATCATCCTGACCACTCGAGCTGTAATCTTCTTGTGTTTTTACCATTAAGCATAGTTTCGTAGACTCCTCCTCGTCGGATGTGCTTGATGTTGATTCCTCCTCAGGAACATCCCATACTATATAAGCCTTCTTTGATTTGAAGTCCCGAGGAGTGCTCTATTCATATTCAACCTTGTTGAGGTAGGTCGGACATTGGAACCTCATATCTCCAACTTTCCTACACTCGTGGCAAGTGAAGCGCTTCCTTCTTTTGGAACATCTTGAATCAGCCTATTTTCTTGAAGAATTTTCCGAATTTTACATACCAGGAGATTCAAGGTTTCATCATCTAGATCAGAGTAAGAATAGTCATCCTCTTTATCTTCTTGATCTTGTGAAGTGTTACACTTGAGAGAGATGCCTTTCTTCTTTCTATCTAAGTCTTTGTGCATTGTCAAGTGCCCTAACTCCATCTCATGCTCTTGGAGTTTGCCAAATATTGTCGCTAAAAGCATGGAATCCAAATCTTTCGACTCCATCATTGCAATTACTTTTGGTTGCCATTTCCTGTCAAGACAATGCAAAACTTTATTCATTAGTTCTCCTTTATCAAGGGTTTTATCAAGGGAAACTAAATGGTTAACTATGTTAGTAGATCACTTTTGCATTTCACTAATAGATTTGTTTAGTAACATGTGAAAAAACTCATACTCGTGTGTTAGCGCATTTAGCCTGGCGCACTTAACCTCGCTAGTGCCTTCATGGGTCACTTGTAAAGTGTCCCACAGTTCTTTCGCATTTTGGTACTGTAAAACCTTAAAGAACTCATCATATGATAGGATCGATGTGATAATGTTTTTAGCTCGAAGGTTACGTTGAACCTTTCTACGTTCATCATTGGTCCAAAGACTTTTCGGGTTTCTTTAGGTTCATTGTCCACCAAGTGGAGTGGATCGAAAGGGCAACTGACCATGGATTCCCACATATTCATTTGTACTTTGCAATAGGCACACCCCTCACCACTGAATATGCGAGGGTGGTTGATGGATGCATTGATGTAAACCCTCCTAGGGCAGCCTTTGATTCCAAGGGCAAGAGAAGTTATGATGGTCCTACAACTAGGGCCAAAGCCAAGGCAGGGATCCTTAAGGTCTCAAAGGACACAATTGACCCAGGAGAGGGTATGTGAGGAGGACATTTATGTCCTTAGGTCACTTTCTACTTAGGTTTATTTTATTTTCATTGATTCAAATAAATGAGATTGCATTCTCATATAGTCTTAGGTTTATTTTCATTCAAGTATTTTTAATATTTAATTCATGTAATATGGGTTGGGATTTATTTGTAACATGGTCCATATTTCATGACCAAGTAGTTCACTTAGGTTCAAGGGTAAGCCTTTCACGTGGCTAGGGCAAATGGAAGTCAATGCATGATCATTTCAAGGAAGGAGGCACGTAAGGAACTCTATCTATAAGGACAAACAAGGAGATAAGGCAATTCAGCTAACACTTTATCTCTAAGGCAAACAAGGAGATAAGGCATGGAGGGAAAACGAATTTAAAAGAAGATAGGTTTGTTTTAGCAATTTGAATTTGAATTTGAATTTGAATTTGGATTTGAAAGAAGATAGATTTGAATTTGAATTCAAGGGTATATGGCACACGTTTTCAAACTTGGAGATAAAGAGAAGATTATATGAAGATTAAAGAGAGATTAATCAATCTCCCAAAGATGCACACGGCTAGAAACAAGGAAAGAAGATAGGAAGCTCAATCTTTTAAGGTGCACAAGGCTATAAAATAGGGAATCCTAATCTCATCTCCAACCAACAACAAATCAGATTGGATTCAAATTAAATATGATTAGTTCCTCAAGATGAAGTCAAATTGATCAAGTCTCTTCCTTCTCCTCAACAAATTCGGCCAACCATCCACCAAAACCGAATTACACTCAAGACTAAGTCAAACAAGCAATTCAGCTCAACCAATTGATATTACTTAGGATTTTATTTTTATGTTTACTAGAAGATAATTTGATTTCTATCTTCTATTTTATCTATTCAGCCAAGGCAACTTTGCCTATTTATAGTTTGATCAAATCATTAATAAAGGTTAAGTTTTATTTTGAGTAAATTTGAATTGTTTTAGTTGAGAGCACTTCTCCTAAACCTAGGTTGGCCGTGGCCACCACCATACTTGTTCTTATCAAGCATCCTTGCTTGTGGCGAACCCCATAGCTTATCAAGCAGCATTGCTTGTGGCGCTCCTCACCTTCCATTCTTTTCCACCTTCACCTTCATCCTACAAACCATACACAAACCCTAGCCTAATTATACATCCCAAACCGAAGCCACATCTACCCCAAAATTACCCTAATTCCCCAAAACCGAATTCACACATTCACAAATCTAAGTTCAAGCTAAAACGATCCTTTAATTCAAAGGCAGCCCCAAGAGGTTGTCATCAAGTGGTCATCAGAGCTAGTTTTGGCTTGAAACCCAAGTCATGGCCAATGAGGCCAACCAAAGGACAAACATCTTCCTTTCTAGGTGTTTGGTCCAAGGAAACATCTGCCTATTAAGTATTGATGGTGGTTGTACCAACATGGCTAGTTCAAGGTTAGTTTCAAAACTAAACCTTGAGACTAAACCACATCCCACTCCTTACCAACTACAATGGTTAAGTGAGATTGGGGGGATTATTGTGAACCAGCAAGTGGAGGTTCCCTTTTCAATAGGGAAATATGAAGATGTAGTTCTTTGTGATGTGGTTCACATGGAGACCAGCCATATACGTTTGGGTCGTCCATGGCACATGGATAAGAGGACCATCCATGATGGATTTTCAAACAAATACACTTTTTTTCACCAAAATCGAAAGTTGGTGTTACGTCCCTTATCTCCTACACAAGTGATTGAGGATCAGAAGACTCTGAAGAAAAAAATTGAGGAGGAGAAAAAGGCAATTGTGTGTAAAAAGGAAATTGAAAAAGAGGGAAGTGAGAATATTTTGGTTCCAAAACAACCCCTACCTCCACTACAGGGTAAAGAAATTTTAGTTACTACTAACAAGTCTCAGGAGGAGAAAAAGGCAATTGTGTGTGAAAAGAAAGTTCAAAAAGAGGGAAGTGAGAATATTTTGGTTCCAAAACAGCCCCTACCTCCACTCCAGGTTAAAGAAATTCTTTTTACTACTAACAAGTCTTTGCCTAGTTTTATTCACAACATTTTGCAGGAATTTGGAGTGAACCTTATTAAAGAAGAAGCACCTATTCATCCATACATTTTGGAGGCTGACTTTTACATTGGGCAAGTTATTCATATGGATGTGATTAGCACAAGCCTTGATGACTCAATTCTTACGAAGTTTTTTAAGGATGAACGTTTCCTCACAAAATTACTATTTGGTGCATGTGTTATTGCTGGACTATTCATCAAGGGTATAATCAATGATGAATATGTGGAGAATTGGTTGTTACAATTCAAGAAGATGGTCTTTGATCCAGGAGGTGGTGATACCTCAAATTTGAGGACAAATTCTTTTCAAGAAAGAGGGTATGATGTAAACCAAGGGGGGCAACCTATGATTTTTGGAGGCCATGTTCTTGCAAAGAATTTATAGCATAGTTTGGTTTATTTTATTTGCATTATTCAAATAAATGAGATTGCATTCTCATGTAGTCTTAGGTTTAATTTCCTTCAAGTATTTTTAGTATTTAATTCATGTAATATGGGTTGGGACTTATTTGTAACATGGTCCATATTTCGTGACCAAGTAGTTCACTTAGGTTCAAGGGTAAGCCTTTCACGTGGCTAGGGCAAATGGAAGTCAATGCATGATCATTTCAAGGAAGGAGGCACGTAAGGAACTCTATCTATAAGGACAAACAAGGAGATAAGGCAATTCAGCTAACACTTTATCTCTAAGGCAAACAAGGAGATAAGGCATGGAGGGAAAACGAATTTAAAAGAAGATAGGTTTGTTTTAGCAATTTGAATTTGAATTTGAATTTGAATTTGGATTTGAAAGAAGATAGATTTGAATTTGAATTCAAGGGTATATGGCACACGTTTTCAAACTTGGAGATAAAGAGAAGATTATATGAAGATTAAAGAGAGATTAATCAATCTCCCAAAGATGCACACGGCTAGAAACAAGGAAAGAAGATAGGAAGCTCAATCTTTTAAGGTGCACAAGGCTATAAAATAGGGAATCCTAATCTCATCTCCAACCAACAACAAATCAGATTGGATTCAAATTAAATATGATTAGTTCCTCAAGATGAAGTCAAATTGATCAAGTCTCTTCCTTCTCCTCAACAAATTCGGCCAACCATCCACCAAAACCGAATTACACTCAAGACTAAGTCAAACAAGCAATTCAGCTCAACCAATTGATATTACTTAGGATTTTATTTTTATGTTTACTAGAAGATAATTTGATTTCTATCTTCTATTTTATCTATTCAGCCAAGGCAACTTTGCCTATTTATAGTTTGATCAAATCATTAATAAAGGTTAAGTTTTATTTTGAGTAAATTTGAATTGTTTTAGTTGAGAGCACTTCTCCTAAACCTAGGTTGGCCGTGGCCACCACCATACTTGTTCTTATCAAGCATCCTTGCTTGTGGCGAACCCCATAGCTTATCAAGCAGCATTGCTTGTGGCGCTCCTCACCTTCCATTCTTTTCCACCTTCACCTTCATCCTACAAACCATACACAAACCCTAGCCTAATTATACATCCCAAACCGAAGCCACATCTACCCCAAAATTACCCTAATTCCCCAAAACCGAATTCACACATTCACAAATCTAAGTTCAAGCTAAAACGATCCTTTAATTCAAAGGCAGCCCCAAGAGGTTGTCATCAAGTGGTCATCAGAGCTAGTTTTGGCTTGAAACCCAAGTCATGGCCAATGAGGCCAACCAAAGGACAAACATCTTCCTTTCTAGGTGTTTGGTCCAAGGAAACATCTGCCTATTAAGTATTGATGGTGGTTGTACCAACATGGCTAGTTCAAGGTTAGTTTCAAAACTAAACCTTGAGACTAAACCACATCCCACTCCTTACCAACTACAATGGTTAAGTGAGATTGGGGGGATTATTGTGAACCAGCAAGTGGAGGTTCCCTTTTCAATAGGGAAATATGAAGATGTAGTTCTTTGTGATGTGGTTCACATGGAGACCAGCCATATACGTTTGGGTCGTCCATGGCACATGGATAAGAGGACCATCCATGATGGATTTTCAAACAAATACACTTTTTTTCACCAAAATCGAAAGTTGGTGTTACGTCCCTTATCTCCTACACAAGTGATTGAGGATCAGAAGACTCTGAAGAAAAAAATTGAGGAGGAGAAAAAGGCAATTGTGTGTAAAAAGGAAATTGAAAAAGAGGGAAGTGAGAATATTTTGGTTCCAAAACAACCCCTACCTCCACTACAGGGTAAAGAAATTTTAGTTACTACTAACAAGTCTCAGGAGGAGAAAAAGGCAATTGTGTGTGAAAAGAAAGTTCAAAAAGAGGGAAGTGAGAATATTTTGGTTCCAAAACAGCCCCTACCTCCACTCCAGGTTAAAGAAATTCTTTTTACTACTAACAAGTCTTTGCCTAGTTTTATTCACAACATTTTGCAGGAATTTGGAGTGAACCTTATTAAAGAAGAAGCACCTATTCATCCATACATTTTGGAGGCTGACTTTTACATTGGGCAAGTTATTCATATGGATGTGATTAGCACAAGCCTTGATGACTCAATTCTTACGAAGTTTTTTAAGGATGAACGTTTCCTCACAAAATTACTATTTGGTGCATGTGTTATTGCTGGACTATTCATCAAGGGTATAATCAATGATGAATATGTGGAGAATTGGTTGTTACAATTCAAGAAGATGGTCTTTGATCCAGGAGGTGGTGATACCTCAAATTTGAGGACAAATTCTTTTCAAGAAAGAGGGTATGATGTAAACCAAGGGGGGCAACCTATGATTTTTGGAGGCCATGTTCTTGCAAAGAATTTATAGCATAGTTTGGTTTATTTTATTTGCATTATTCAAATAAATGAGATTGCATTCTCATGTAGTCTTAGGTTTAATTTCCTTCAAGTATTTTTAGTATTTAATTCATGTAATATGGGTTGGGACTTATTTGTAACATCATCACCGCCAAAAGGGTTTATGGAACACATAGTATTATCCTATAGGATCGAACGAATACGCGGTCAAGCTAGCACATCCGTACTAGCTCTGATACCACTTCTTGGGTACCAACAAGTTAGAATACACCTCGAAGGGTGATTGAATAGGTGTTGCGGATCACTTACTCTACTTTTCTGATATTTTGCACAAAATAGAAAGTTATTGCACTTAATCGATTAAGCTTGGTTTTAATCGATTAACCAGTGTTGGGACTTAATCGAAGCTTGTGGATAATCGATTAACCCGATTCTTACACTTCTTGATTTTATGGTTTCCTGTGCAACAAGTTACCGATTACCAATCTTTATACAATTAATTGATTACAGAGGTTACAAAATGAAACTAAAACATATTATAGAAGGTGACATAGAATCAATCAATTAACAAAAATATTAAGACAAAAATTATATAATATAAGGGTTAGAAATTTGTGCACAAGGAATTTTTTGCTCGTTCGTTTGCGGTCCACTACAAACTACATCCAGACCTCCCCTTCTAATCTCGGGATGTTTTTCTTCACTATTGCAATTGAAAGTTTTACCTACACACTTCCACTTAAAAAAACAAAAAACTAAGTCGCTTCTTTCTTGGCACTGATGAGCTTAACAAACTTGGTTTGACCTATCTAACTTGTCTACTAAGATCTTGTTGAAAAGCGTAAAGGTTGATGGGCAACAAGAATCAGCCCCTGAACAACAAAATGTGTCACTTTGTTGAAGGATAATTCGAGTTTCTTACAAGGTTTATTTTTTTTAGAGTGATAATTGATGAATAACATATTAATTTGCTGAGTTTATTTATCTACTCTTTCCAGGTTCCTTTTAACCATACCATAAAGGTCTATCTCATTTTATTAAGTTAACCTTATCATTTCTTATGAAAGGTTGGTATGAAAGACTAAAATGAACAAAAGAATAAAGTTAGAAGTTAACTGTACCACTTCTTTCGAAGGGTTGGCTTAAAGAAGAAAGAATAAGGTAATAAATAAATGTTAGTTACGGAAATGTAAATGACTGAAAGAAAATGTTATTTGCGGAAAATAAATGACAAAAAGTAAATGTTAATTGCGGGAAGTAAATGACAGAAAGTAAATGTTTGTTGCGGCAAGTAAATGATATAAAGTAAATGTTAGTGGTTAGATTATTATTCATCACGCTTTACGTGTCAAGTAACAATCCATTGATTGGATTTCACTCTTTTGCATATTATTCTTATGTACAAAGTTACAAACCATGAATTGGTTTGAACTTATGCCTTTAGCACTCTTTTAATCAACAAATAAAATTTATAAGTTAACACTTTACTATGTTACACTTGCATCTCTTTTCAAGATTGACTTGTAGTATAGTATAGGGTTTTGTCAAACCAAATGGAATTGCATTAGAAAAAGATTATATAGGTATATTATAGCAGAAATATTGATTAACAACTTTTTGATGATTTTTTAGTTATGTTGCATAAAATTATTAACAAGGAAACATTAACTAATATTCACAAATTCTGGAGGAGAAAATTGGTTTGAAAATACATTACAAGTTATGTGTTATACTTTTGATTAATTCCACACACCATTTCTAAATCCTTCATCCAGTGTCCTAGTATGATAAGATGATTTTCAAACCTTATGTGTCAAGTAACAATCCATTGATTGGATTTCACTCTTTTGCATATTATTCCTATGTACAAAGTTACAAACCATGAATTGGTTTGAACTTATGCCTTTAGGACTCTTTTAATCAACAAATAAAATTTATATGTCAACACTTTACTATGTTACACTTGCATCTCTTTTCAAGATTCACTTGTAGTACAGTATAGGGTTTTGTCAAACCAAAGGGAATTGTATTAGAAAAAGATTATATAGGTATATTATAGAAAAAATAATGATTAACAACTTTTTGATGATTTTTTAGTTATGTTGCATAAAATTATTAACAAGGAAACATTAACTAATATTCACATTAACTAATGTGTTATACTTTTGATTAATTCCACACACCATTTCTAAATCATTCATCCAGTGTCCTAGTATGATAAGATGATTTTCAAACCTTATGTAATACACTAAATAATAGTTACGTGCCACTCCTCAGAGTAGGTTGTCAAACCCTACTTCGGACTCAATTAACATCATTTAGCCTTGAACATAAGTTGCTTAAAATAGATGCTTGATATGGCAAGTGAACTAAGGTGTAGGTTATACTTTTTAGTTCACTTATCAACACTTTAAGAAGAAGCATTTTTGGATCTTCAAATCATGTTTTAGGTGATCAAGCTAAAACCGCCTTAAGAACTTCTCAAAGAATCATAACTTAACCAAAAATAATAACTTGAATGTATTGAAATGAAATGATGATACAAATGAGGTCATGCGTGATGTCATGGTTGCTTGGTGGCTAAGTCAAGTTGACCCCTTTGCTGGGTTCAGCTCGCCTAGCTACTTAGGTGGCCATGCTGAGCGGCCTGCTTGAGTAGCTTCTCCTGCTCTGGCCAAGTATATGGTTCTAGTTGGACGGTCCCAAGGTGCACGTTGAGCTACCTACTTCAGTAGGTTGGATTGTGTCATGCTTGAGTGACCATGTAAGGCTTGTGCCTGATCGAGCCAAGTTGGTGTCAGATCAGCTGGGCGGTGTTGTTTGTCCACACCGGGCTGTTTAGTGAGTAGCTTCATGTTGTTGGTCCATGCTTGTGGTCAAGCATTTAGATTTCCATGTGTGCATCAATAGTGCCTTATGTGAACACCTCCTTGCTTGACTCCTTGCTTTAGAGTCAAATCTCCGGTTTTGACTTCCCCCAAGCTTACCAACCAATTCAAACTTAACACCATATCCACTCCCCTTAGTTTAAACAGATAATAATCCTGAATGACTTCCAAATTTTGTAGCTTAATCAGCAAATTAAAGCATTTTCAATGACACTTCACTTTACGACCATCACCCACTTCGACTAAGTATGAGAGTGTATTATCCACCTCTATTAGAACTCACTATTATTATGTAGTAACAGTGTGTTAGTTAGTTTGGTAATAAGTTTGTTAGGAATAGTTTTATTCCTACTTGTAATTTGATGTTTAGCTTACCAAATAGTATTGCTCTTTATGGAACTCTATAAATAAGAGTTCCCTGTCTTGTAATTCGCAAGTTTTCACGTAATAGAAATATCAAGTAACTATCACAAAACAGTTACACTTTTCCCTCTCAAATTCAGTTACTTTGCTCTCTTCCTTTCTTCTCTCTCTCACGTTTACATGGTGTCATGCCTCCAATGGCTCACGTTACCGAAGATCCTGGTTCTCCTCCTCCACCCATGGCTTCTCCTTCTCTGCGCACTACCTTGTGCGGAAATAGTTCATTGTGGTAGTTTTCACATCGAATCGCGTAATTAGGTTTGCTCTTGGATATGCTATTCTAGAAAAGTATCTACGAGAGGAGGATTGTCTTCTCTATCGCGTCAACCTAGCTTATATATGCTGGGAGGAACAGGATCAAATGATCCTTTGTGGATTCTCAATTCTTTTTCACCAGATCTGCAACCAAGAGTTGTTGGTTGTAGACATTTATATCAGCTATGGGGCGAAATCAGTGAATATTGCCACGCACAAACAAAGGCCAAAGGTAGGCAACTTAGGGCTCAATTATGGTCAATTGTAAGGGTTCAAGCACTATTTTAGAGTATCTATGAAGATCAATGTAATTTTTGATTTTTTTATTTCAATTGGATCTCCTATAACCCTAGCTGGACACATTGACTGTATTCTTCATAAAATGCCTGAAGAATTTCACAATTTAATCACCACTATTGAAAGTCAAGAGGACATTCCTTCAGTTAATGCTATACGGTCTTATCTTTTAACCTTTGAAGCTAGGTTAGAGAGAAATCACACCAAATCTATCACTGATGCATTATCAATTAACGTTGTTGTTGCATCTACTTATAGTCCTTCGTCTACTTAGGTCTCCTATGTCACCTTCGGTATCTAGGGGGCACAATAAGGGACTTCCATCTCATTTTAATGGTACTTCAGGCTTCATAGATAATTTTCGTGGTAATCGTAGCGAGACATGTGGTTGCACTGGTTCATGTGGTGGTTCTGGACCATGAGGTAGCTCTCTATTATGTGACTATTGTAACAAGTATGGTCATGACATTTCATATTGTTATTATGCACCTTTTGCATATGGACCATATCACTATGGAGCTCCATCTACCTTTGGTTTACCTCCTTACAATAATTCTTCCTTTGTTGCACCTACGACCAAACATTATCCTAATTTTGCATCACCATACCATCCTCATGTTGAAAGGAACTTTAATTAATACTCTGGACCTCGGTTTTCACATCCTAGAGATTCTTTCCCAGGGTATTATGATCAGTTTGCTCCTAGTGCTCAACATTCTCTTACTGCTGCTCAAGATCACTTTGGTTTTCCATATGCTATGACAACTTCATCTTCTGGTGGTGCACCTCGTCACGACACCAATCCTCCATTGTGGTATCCAGACTCAAGTGATAGCAATCATTTGACATCTGATCCTGCTCTGGTTCAAGAGCCAACTGAAAAGTTCGCTACAGATCAGATATACATGGGTAATGGTTCTAGTATCCCTATCTTTTCTTGTGAAAATTCCGAATTTCATTCATCCTTTAATCCTCAAGCTTCTCTCTCTCTTAGAAATTTACTACTTGTTCCATCTATTGCAAAAAATTTACTTAGTGTCTCACAATTTGCACAAGATAATCCTGTTATTTTGAATTTCATCCTTACCATTGTTTTGTCAAATCTCAGGCTACTGATTAGGTTCTGCTAAGAGGAACTCTAGCTCCAGAGGGACTCTATGCTTTTCATGATATGCAGCCTTTAGTTTGTCCAAGGCCTTCTACTACTAATGCCTCTAAGCAACAAGTTCCTGCTAGTTTTCCTTTCTCTGCCAATAAAATTGTACACAATACTACTAGTAGTCCTTTTACTTACTTTCTTTGGCATTGTAGGTTAGGGCATGCCAATGACAAAGTTGTTTCCAATGCTCTTCCTTCTTGTAATATTTCTCATTGTAATAAAAGTGTTTTGGATTTTTGTTCTGCTTGTTGTCTAAGAAAGTCTTATAAACTTCATCTTGTTGATTATGTTAACAAATATCTCAATCCCTTTGATTTACTTTATGTTGACTTATGGGGACCTACACCTATTGACTCCACCACTGGCTTTAGATATTTCTTGTCACTAGTTGATGCATCCACTAGACACACTTGGATCTATTTTCTAATATTAAAGTCAAACACCATCATTTGTTTGATACTTTTCTTACAATAGTCAAAACTCAGTTCAATAAAATTGTAAAATCTGTCCAAAGTGATTAGGGTGGGGAGTTTAGGCCTTTCGCTTCTTATCTGGCCAAGTTGGGCATTTCTCATAGAGTAGCTTGTCCTCATACTCATCATCAAAATGGGACAATTGAGAGAAAACACAGGCACATTATAGAGATTGGTTTAGCTTTATTAGCTCATGGGTGTCTTCCTTTAAAGTTTTGGGATCATGCCTTTCTTACAACTGTTCACCTAATAAATAGAATGCCATCTCCTAATCTAGCTTACCAATCTCCACATACCCTACTTTTTCATACCAGTCTTGACTATCTCTTTTTGAGAGTTTTTGCTTGCTCTTGTTTTCCAAATCTCAGATCCTTTAATAAGCACAAGTTAGACTTTAGGTCTTCTGAATGTACTTTCTTAGGATACTCTCTTTCTCAAAAAGGGTACAACTGTCTTACAAGTGATGGTAAAATTTTCATTTCTAAAGATGTTGTGTTTAATGAGCACATGTTTCCTTATGCTACACCCTTTCAGTCTTACAACCCTACTCTTATTCATCTACTCCTACAACCACTTCATCTCTAGATCAAATTTTAATTTTTCACAATCCTACTCTTATTCACTCACACACTACTAGTCCTGTTTCTTCCTTTAGTCCCTTTGTTCTTGGTCAAGTTACTCTTGTCTCCTCTTGTTCTCCTCATTATAGGGTTCCTAGTGTCACCACTGATATTAGTGAGTAATATGCCTTTGTCTAATGACTTCTCTCCTCCAAACAATCTTGATGTCCTTGTTCAGTCTAGTCAAACCACTGAACTTGTGTCCACTAATTCTTATCATCAATCTGATCCTAGTCTCATCATTACATCGAGGGAGTCAGTTTCTGTCCCTAATTCATCCCATCTTATGCAAACTAGTTCCAAGTTAAGGATTTTTAAAACCATTTACCCTAGAGCTTACTTAGCTCACGTTGAGCCTACTTCAGCTAAGGCTGCTTTGGTTGATCCTGTTTGGGCTTCTGCCATGAAAGAAGAATATGTTGCCCTTATAACCTTAGGTACTTGGTCTCTAGTGCCTCTTCCTCCAACAAAGCAAGCCATTGATTGCAATTGGGTCTTTCGAGTGGAAGAAAACTTAGATGGTTCCATCAACAGGTATAAGGCAAGGTTAGTGGCCAATGAGTTTTATTACAAGCTTGGTGTTGATTACAATGAAACTTTTCTCCTATGGTAAAACCTATCACTATAAGGATTTTACTCACCTTGTCTCTCACCTATCATTGGACCATTCAACAACCTGACATTAATAATGCTTTTCTCAATGGGCATCTTACTGAAGAAGTTTATATGAAACAACCTATGGGGTTTCAAGACAAGGATAAGTCTTTAGTCTACAAGCTTAACAAATCTCTATATTGGCTCAAGCAAGCCCTGAGACAATGGTTTGAAAATTTAAAGGATACTCTTCTTAAACTTGGTTTTAGCACCAACAAGTGTGATAATTCTCTCTTCATTCACAAGTCTACTACTTACAAATTATTTGCCTTAGTCTATGTGGATGATATTATCATCACAGGAACATCTCTTCCTCACATTAGGGCTCTAATTGACAATCTGAGTATTGCCTTTGCATTAAAAGACCTTGGTACACTAGATTACTTTATGGGAGTTGAAGTTAAATATTTCAAGGACAAATCCATCATTTTCTCATAATCTAAGTACATTAGGGATCTCATTGAAAGAGATAATATGAGTGGGGCAAATCCTGTGTCTTCTCCTATGCTTTCTAACTGCAAAGTGACTAAAGAAGGGTCCAATTACTTTGAAAGTTCTTCTCTGTATAAGTATATTGTTGGTGCTCTTCAATATGCCACAATAACAAGACCTAATTTAGCATACTATAAAGTCTGCCAATTTTTATCTGCTCCTCTAGAGGAGCATTGGACTATTGTTAAAAGGATCTTAGGGTACTTGAATGACACTCAAGGTCATGGTCTACATCTACAACCTGCTCTCTCTTTCCTTTAGTCCTTTAGGGGTTTTGTGATGTCGACTGAGCCTCAGATTATGATGATAGAAAATATACATTGGGGGCTTGTTTATTTGTTGGGCCAAACCTAGTTACCTGGTGGTCAAAGAAACAACAAATTGTCTCCAGATCCAGTAATTTGGCTGAATACAGGACTCTAGCTTTGCTTACTCAAGAGTTTATGTGCGTCCAATCTCTCCTCATGAGTTACACTTTGCCTATACTACTCCTCTTCTTCTTTTTGATAATCTCAGTATAGTGGCTATGGCTCATAACCCTGTCCTTCATTAGAGGACTAAGCATATTGAGCTTGACTTGTTCTTTGTCAAATAAAAGATTCAAAACATGTCCCTAAAAGTCAAGAACATCCCAGCTAATTTTCAAACTGCAAATGTTCTTACTAAGCCTCTATCTCCTTCAATACTCATCACCCTCAGAAAACAACTTCAAGTATGCACTACTGATCTACCTTTGGCTTCTAGGGGGTTGAATTAGAACTCACTATTATTTTGTAATAATAGTGTGTTAAGTAGTTTGGTAATAAGTTTGTTAGGAATAGTTATATTCCTACTTGTAATTTTCTGTTTAGCTTACCAAACAATATTGCTCTTTATGGAACTCTATAAATAAGAGTTCCCTCTCATCTAATTCTCAATTTTTCACATAATAGAAATATCAAGTAACTGTCAATAAATAGTTACACTTTTCCATCTCAAATTCAGTTACTTTTCTCTCTTCCTTTCTTCTCTCTCACGTTTACAACCTCCAATTTCAAGTTTCAAACCAAATTTGAAGCGAAAAAATTGTGTGAAGTTCAACAATCAATCAAAATGGTTATGGCTTTATCTCTCAATGCCCCTTCTATCTTCCAGGAATTAGTAGAAGTTAACTCCGCCACGGAATAAAATGGCAATTGTAAGGAATTGAAATTTCCTAACGAAGAATCACTATTGTTTTGTTCTTCCTCATCTTCCACCTCCTCCATTATGATCATGCGAAATTGCTTGGTTTTACATCTATGCTCCCTACTATAGGGCTCATTGTTGAAAGCGTATCTCGGTGTATTTTTTAGTTGGGAGTTTTCTTCTCTCAACAAATCGTCCTAACAGCAGTGTCAATTTGTTGAAAGATTAATACTCTCATTTTCGTTATGTTCCTTTTGTAAGTAAGAGAACTCGGTTTTATTCTTTGTTCACCATCTCGGCTTTGTTGAAATAAATTCCAACGCCGGTATAATGGTTTCAAGAATATTCCAGTTACAACTTACTTTCTTAATAATCATGTGAATAAGTCATTCCTTC
>NW_017719102.1:1371300-1371508 GCF_001865875.1 Lupinus angustifolius
ATGTTTTACTTTGGTTAGCCACAAACACCAATGTCTGAAATCCTCCTTTTAGTGTATATCCTAAAATAGTAGAATGATGAACACTTATTTTCATTACCTAAGCAATACTACGACCATAAAAGAGATTAGGTTGTCACACCCTAACCATTGGCGACTCTAATATTGAATGAGTGATGAATGTAAGATCTTAAGAAAAGCATGCTTAACT
>NW_017719102.1:1371608-1375385 GCF_001865875.1 Lupinus angustifolius
AGCATAAAAACTACCTAAAATGAAAGGAAAAGAAGAGGAATCAACTAGGAAGAATTTAGAATGAATTTACAATATTGTACAAATGAGAATTTCGTGCCTTTTTATAGGCAAAAGTGATGGATGTTCAGCTGCCTTCTTTGGCAGCTAAGTTGCTCACCTTTGGCCTCTATGAAGAGCCACTTTGGCCCCTACTTGACCCCTATGGTGGGCTAGGTTACATGCATGGTGACACCTCCTCCTTCTTGTCATAGCCTTATGTCATCCATGAGGTCATGTTCTTGGCCTTTAAGCAAAGAAAAAGTAAGATGTTCCATGATTTGACCAAAAAATCACTTTTCTGGTGCGCGAGCCACTTAGCTCACCTGTTTCCCTGCTAAGCTGCCTGTTTTAGCAGCTTGGCTGACCTGGTTCCTCGCTCAGCTGCATGTTTCAGCCGCTCAGCTGATTGGTTCCACGCTTAGCTGCCTGTTTCAGCAGCTAAGATGACCTGGCCTGGTGCTTCTTGCCTGGCTAACCTGGCCTGGTGCTTGGTGCCTGACTTACCTGACTTGGTGCTTGGTGGCTGGCTGACCAGGCCTGGTGCTTGGTGCTTGGCTTGGCTGGACAGCTTTGTGCTTGATTTCTTCATGGTGAAGCAACCTTTTTTCCTTTGGTTTGTGACTTCATTTTTGTTGGTTGCTTGGCACGTTTGGGCTGTTTTCTTTAACTTAAAATAAGCATTTGATTTTTGCAAGTTGCCTTGCCTACCTTAACATAGGTTTCTTCAAGACGAAGTAAGCTACCTTTCTTCAAGGCTAAGTAACCAAATTAAGCACATATCTTGCCATGCTTTAACGTGATTACTTTTAGCAATTCATTTTGAGCATTTGTCTTGAATTTTGGCTTGAATTCTTATCCATATTTGAATTTATTCTTTAATATTCAATTTCCTACAAAAATCAAAGAAAACTTGGACAAGAATTAATAAAGAACCAATTTATTTAATCATGCAAAATTCACCTAAAAAGTGTTAATTTAAGTTGGTTTTATACAATTTGTATAGGATAAGTGCCATACAATGATGGTGAAAAGTGTATACTTTGGGCACTTATCACTCATCATAATGGAAACACAACCCTATCTCCCTCTTCTCCCTCATTTTAGCACCAGTCAAGTATTTGAACCCTCCTCCCTGATTTCTACTACCTTCCTCAGTTTGCATTTAACCTGCCGCTATGGGTGCACTACCAACCGAAGAATGTTCAGTCCTCCTGACTGTTAGGGCCTCAAATGAAGGAGATGACCCAGTTGACACCCAAGGCAGAATGATGCATGAAAGAAGTAGGCCCAAGGTGTGGAAATTTTATACTAGATGGGTAAAAATGGGGACATGTTAGAATGATGAGGTAGAGAGAGGAAAGGGACAAAATGAGGAAGGATAGTATGGTGCACTTTTTCTATTACAAATAGGCAAGAGAGATAGAGAGGAAAGGGGAGTATCTTTTTGGGAATAGATCATTCTATTAGGAATGGAATAAAGAGTGCTACTTTCTATTAGGAGCATTGCTCTGTGGCAATATAATCTTCTATTGTAAACCCTTTCGTGTTTATGCAATAATGCACTATTCCTTGTCTTCATCCTAAATTATACACTGTTCTCTTTATTTTTTCTCGTTTTTCTATTTTGATTCTTAAAAAACTAGTCTGACCTGCCAGATACGCTGACGAAAGGATCGACCCAAGAGGATCTATATACATTGAATGCCACCAAAGAAGAAAACAATCCAATCCGAAGAAATGGAAGCAAAGATCGCAACAATGGAGAATGAGTTGATCAACATCAAAATTACGATGGCTGAAATGAAAGAGAAAGTAGAGAAGAATCAAGCCAATTTGATGGCTCTTTTAATGGGGATTATGGAGAAGGATCAACACAAGAGCAAATAAGTAAATTTACTAGATGAGGAAGAGGTGATACCTAACGAAGTGAAATCGACACAGGAGAAGGGCAGGAGCACAAAATTGTTGTAAAAAAAACGGTTCGAGTTCAGAATGAAGCAATTACAAGGCGATGCTCTCAATAATTTCCGGCAATCTTTAAAGAAGGTGGAATTGCCAATGTTCAATGGTGAGGATCCCACTGGGTGGATCTCATGAGTAGATGTTTTTTTCAAGGTACAAGAAACCCATGACATGGTTTAAGTCAGTTTGGCTCAACTTTGTATGGAATGATCAAATATACATTTTTTCAACTCTTTGTTGAATGAGGAGGATGATCTCTGCTCGGAATAGTTGAAAGTGGAATTAATAGACAGGTACGGTGGTTTCATAGAAGGGAGTGTATATGAACAACATACTTCTCTCCGACAATGTGGTAGTGTGGAGAAGTACATTCATGATTTTGAGTGTTTAACATCACAGGTGAGAAAATTGCCTGATGACCGAATTTTTGGTTACTTTTTGCATGGGTTGAAGGACAAAATAAGTGCAAGGATTAGGATCTTGAAAGCCTTGGGACCCATTTCTCGTGCATGTCTGATGAATGTGACCAGGGCGGTGGAAAAGGAGGTACAAGGAAGAAGTCAACGATTTAGCCCAAATCATTATGGGAGATGTTCGTTTTGGGTCGGGGTGTCAAGTGGGTCACCAATTAAACCCAAATCAGAATTTCCAATAAAATAAAATGGGAACAGAACGGGTGATGGTGAAAGGGGTAGAAGAGAGTCGGTCACAAACAAATGGGCCAAGAAAAAATTACATTGTTGGGTCAAGGCCCAATGTGAGGCAAGAAGCAAAAGAGAAGAAAAATTATGGCCCTAGGGACAGAGGCACTAAATATTCTCTGTCACAAATGTGGAGGACCTTATCATCCCCTTCACTAGTGTCCAGATAATTAACTTCATGTCATGGTGGTAGAAGATTTAGTAGAGGAGGAAGAAGAATTAGGCGAAGTGAAGTTTGACAAGGAGGAGGCTTATGGTGAATGCAGTTCTTTGAGATTGGGGAACTTGGGGAGTAATAAGGGGAACACTTAAGCTAAAAGGGATGATTCAGGGTGTGCCGATGTTGATTATGGAGGATAGTGGAGCTACTCATAACTTTCTATCCAGAGCATTGGTGGAGTCTATGGGATGGGAGAATGAAAGCATAAGAAGTATAGTGTGCAAAGGAATGAAGGTTGAGCTGAACGGTGTGGAATTCCTTCTAGATGCTTATTTATTTGACTTAGAAGGAATTGACATTGTTCTAAGAATTTCGTGGTTGTCTACTTTAGGGGAAATGGTGGTTGATTGGAAACAACAAATTATGAAGTTCACATGGTAGGGGGAACAGGTCAACCTTGCGAGAGAGGCTCGTGATCTAGGAGGTAATGGGGCTTTGTAAAGGTTGTTGGTTGGGCCAAAGATGTGGGTAGAAGGTTTGATCATGGCCACGAAGATGAGTTCCCCTAAAAGCAAAAGTGGCATGGGCGAAGGGATTACATAGGAGCAGCATCCTCATCCTCTGGTCCTCCTATCCACATCCTCATCCTCAACCTATCCTCATCCTCATTCTATCCACGTCCTCATGCTCATCCTCATCCTCATCCTCGTCCTCATCGTCCTCCTCATCCTCATCCTCATCCTCATCCTCATCCTCATCCTATCCTCCTCCTCATCCTCATCCTCATCCTATCCTCGTCCTCGTCCTCATCCTATCCTCCTCCTCATCCTCATCCTCATCCTATCCTCGTCCTCGTCCTCATCCTATCCTCCTCCTCATCCTCATCCTCATCCTATCCTCGTCCTCGTCCTCATC
>NW_017719102.1:1375485-1375858 GCF_001865875.1 Lupinus angustifolius
CCTCATCCTCATCCTCATCCTCTTCCTCATCCTCATCCTCATCCTCATCCTGTCCTCATCCTCATCCTCATCCTCAACCTCATCCTATCCTCATCCTATCCTCATCCTCATCCTCATCCTATCCTCAACCTCATCCACATCCTTTCCACATCCCCTTCCTCATCCTATGCTCATCCTAATCCTCATCTTATCCTCATCCTAATCCTTATCCAATCCTCATCCTCATCCTCTTCCTCATCCTATCCTCATCCTCATCCTCATCATATCCTCATCCTCATCCTCATTCTATCCACGTCCTCATGCTCATCCTCATCCTGATCCTCGTCCTCATCCTCGTCCTCATCGTCCTCCTCATCCTCATCCTCATCCTCAT
>NW_017719102.1:1375958-1376202 GCF_001865875.1 Lupinus angustifolius
CTCATCCTCATCCTCGTCCTATCCTCCTCCTCATCCTCATCCTCATCCTATCCTCCTCCCCATCCTCATCATTTCCTCATTCTCTTCCTCATCCTCATCCTCATCCTCATCCTCCTCCTCATCCTATCCTCGTCATCATCCTCATCCTCATCCTATCCCCGTCCCCATACTCATCCTCTCCTCGTCCTCATCCTCTTCCTCATCGTAATCCTTATCTTCATCCTATCCTCCTCCTCATCCTCAT
>NW_017719102.1:1376302-1377144 GCF_001865875.1 Lupinus angustifolius
TCCAACTCCTCATCCTATCCTCATCCTCATCCTCATCCTCATCCTATCCTCCTTCTCATCCTCCTCCTCATCCTATTCTCATCCTCATTCTCATCCTCATCATCTTCCTCGTCCTATCCACGTCCTCATCCTCATCCAATCCTCCTCCTCATCCTATCCTCATCCTCATCCTCACCCTCACCCTCATCCTCATCCTAATACTAATCCTAATCCTCATCCTATCCTCATCCTCATCCACATCCTTTCCACATCCCCTTCCTCATCCTATGCTCATCCTAATCCTTATCTTATCCTCATCCTAATCCTGATCCACTCCTCATCCTAGTCCTCATCCTCTTCCACATCCTATCCTCATCCTCATCCTCATCCAATCCTCATCCTCATCTCATCCTCGTCCTCAACCTCATCCTCATCCTCATCCTCATCCTCATCCTTATCCTCATCCTCATCCTATCCTCCTCCTCATCCTCCTCCTCATCCTATCCTCATCCTCATCCTCACCTCATCCTCAGCCTCATCCTGCTCCTCCTCCTCATCCTATCCTCGTCATCATCCTCATCCTCATCCTATCCTCGTCCTCATCTTCTCGTCATCCTCATCCTCATCCTAATATTCATCGTCATCCTATCCTCCTCCTCATCCTCATCCTCGTCCTCATACTCATCCTCATCCTCATCCTCATCCTCATCCTCATCCTATCCTCATCCTCACCGTCATCCTCATCCTCATCTTCTTCCTCATCCTATCCACGTGCTAATCCTCATCCTATCCTCATCCACATCCTATCCTCATCCTCATCCTCGTCATCATCCTCATCCTCATCCTCATCCTCATCCTTATCC
>NW_017719102.1:1377244-1377637 GCF_001865875.1 Lupinus angustifolius
TGAGGATGAGGATGAGGATGAGGATGAGGATGAGGATGAGGATGAGGACGAGGATGAGGATCAGGATAAGGATGAGGATGTGGATTAGGATTAGGATTAGGATTAGAATTAGGAATAGTGTTACGATGAGGATGAGGATGAGGATGAGGATGAGGATGAGGTTGAGGACGAGGATGAGGGTGAGGATGAGGACGAGGATGAGGGCGAGGATGAGGATGAGGATAAGGGTGAGGATGAGGATTAGGATTAGGATTAGGATTAGGATTAGGATTAGGGTTATGATTACGATGAGGATGAGGATGTGGATTAGGATGTGGATTAGGATGTGGATTAGGATGTGGATTAGGATGTGGATTAGGATGTGGATTAGGATGTGGATTAGGATGTGGATTA
>NW_017719102.1:1379300-1379707 GCF_001865875.1 Lupinus angustifolius
AGGATAAGGATTGAATTTAGGATTAGGGTTAGGATTAGGATGGGGATTGAAATAAGGATGAGGATGAGGAAGAGGATGAGCCTACGGATGAGGATGAGGATGAGGATGATGATGAGGATGAGGATTTGGATGAGGATAAGAATTAGGATTAGGATATGGATTCGGATTAGATTTAGGATTAGTGTTAGGATTAGGGTTAGGATTAGGATGGGGATGAAAATAAGGACGAGGATGAGGATGAGGATTAGGAAGAGGATGATGATGAGCATGACGATTAGGATTAGGATTAGGATTAGGATTAGGATTAGGATTAGGATTAGNGAAGTTTGGGAACTTTTTCCTAGACCTAAAAATAGGCATGTCATAAGAACACGTTGGGTATTTCGAAATAAATCTGATGAAAATGG
>NW_017719102.1:1379807-1380138 GCF_001865875.1 Lupinus angustifolius
TGCTGCAGCTGAATATATAGCAGCATGTAGTTGTTGTGTCCAAGTGTTGTGGCTTAAACAACTATTACGAGATTATGGCTTAGACTTAGGCTGCACTCCTCTAAAATATGACAATAATAGAGCTATAAACCTCACAAAGAATGCAGTTATGCATTCTAGAGCCAAACATATAGATATAAGGTATCACTTCCTTAGGGACCATGTCCAAAAAAACGTGTGACTGTAGAATTCGTTGATACTCATAACCAACTACCATATATTTTCACTAAACCCTTGGCTATAGAACGTTTTTATAAATTAGACGTGAATTAGGCATTCTTGATGAAGCTTA
>NW_017719102.1:1380238-1382116 GCF_001865875.1 Lupinus angustifolius
TTCATTATGTTTATCTCATGCCTACTTGTACTTAAACATGTTCACTTATGTTTACAACTTTTAAATTTTGGGTCAAAAATCATTCTCATAGCATCAATATGCCTAAAATTAATTTTTTCCTGGGGTTAGTAATCGATCACACTGAAGAGTAACCGATTACAGGGTTGAACAAGGAGTTTTAGTAACCGATTACTCAAATGACTAATCTATTACTCAAAGTTGTTGTTTGAAATTTTTAACATTTTTAAAACTGAGTAACCGATTACTCAAAGTGAGTAACCGATTACTCTATGCAGGTATATATATGATTTTATGCATTTTTTCAAACTCATCTTCTTCCTCCTTCTCTCTCACTCGTGTAACCCCCCTCAAATCTCTAAAAACTGCATTTTTATCCGTTTTGAGTGATTTTTGTGTCCATTCATATCACAATTTCAATTATAAACACTTCTATACCATCATTTTCATGATTAGTGGACCAAATAAAAAAAACCCCAAATCTCCCAAATCCAAAAACCTAAAAACTTCAAAAACCCAATCCATGGCATCTTCTTCAAGAACGGAGAAGCAACGCACTAACGTGACTCAAAAGAAGCAATGGACTTCATCCTTGGCGTCTTACCCTCTAGATTTAGCAAGACTTCTCGCAAACGATGAACAATGCAAAGTCTTCGAAGAGCACTTCCATGGACGAACCATATTTACTGCAAAATACGGTCATGTAGGGAACTTTGAGTTTGAAGATTTTTTTTTCCTTTATCTTTTACATCAACAAACCTTTTCGATTTTTGTTGTGAATCAAATGATATTTATCTTGATCTTGTTTCAGTATTTTACTACAACTTGAACTTCCATAAAAACCGTCTTACTTCCTATGTGAAAGGAAAAGACATTGCTTTGGATTTGAAAACTTTTAGTTCATTGTGTTGTAACATACCCACTCAAGGTAGCACAACAGGTTTTGGCCTTGTTTGTGAATGGGATAACTACGATCGAAAGGATTTTTAGTATTCTCTATGTAGAATTTCAAAAGGGGAAATAGAAATGTGTAAACAATAGGGCTTTGGTTAGACTTTTAAGAATAGAGATATCCTATCTGCTGGACATCTCAAACTTGAGGACCATTTTCTTGATTACTTTTTGAGCTATGTCATTTTGCCAAAATTTTTAAACCATTCTCAAATAAGTGACATAGAACTTCAATTGATGTATGCTATGAAGTATAACATCAAAATCAATTGGGCTCAGATGATAATGAGACAAATGTGGACTATTCGAGGAACTCAAAGCCCCTTGCCCTATGCAATCTTCATAACCAAAATTCTTGAACATTTTGGTGTTTCTACTACTGGTGAAACCAAGGTCTCTCTCAATCCTCGTGAAAGCCATATTGATGTGGACGTGAACCACAAAATAGGCTTCTCTTTCAATCCTAATGGTCGCAACTATAAGCATAGAACTGATAGACCGACTGCTCCTGCTGAACAATCAGAACCTGCCCATCCTAACCCTCCTAAATCTCAACCTTCTGAATTTCATGCTCAATCTTCCTCATCTGCTGCCATGAATTCAAATCAAATGATTATGGATGATTTGTTTTCTCTTCGAGGCTACATCACTATCCGGATGTATGCTCTTGATGCTCAAAATCAACAAATCCAGTTTGAACTTCATCGTCTCTCTTTTAAGATGAGTAGCATGGACATTGATGAAGACAGCTCTGAGCCTGAGCCTTAGATTATCTTTGTTGTTAGGATTTTCTGGTTGTAACGTTTTCATGGCGTTGGACAATTTGCTTTTATTTTGTTGTTTTTGTTACTGTCTAAACATATTTTAACTTTATTATTACTTTTATGCCTGTCATATACATATTGTATG
>NW_017719102.1:1382216-1386943 GCF_001865875.1 Lupinus angustifolius
AAATAAAGGTATAGGAAAGGTCATAATGCCACTTCTTTTCCTCACATGATATAGAGTGGTCATGATATGTCACTTCTATTTGATTTATTAAAAAAAATCAAATTATCAAAAATTAATAACAATAATATTTTCTCAAATAAATAATTAGTAAAAACATGAATATCTATTAACTAATTCTAAAATATAAAAATATAATTAACGGTCTTGAGTATTCACTTTTTTTCCTCAACTCATCCTTTAAATAGTTGCACTACGCCCTTTCTTTTTGTAAAAATAAATAAAACACACCTAACCAATAAACATTTTTCTAGTTAGAACTATGTAGTCTTAATTTCTTACCGTCCATGAGGAAATGTATGAGCAAGACAAAATATTGTTATACATAAAAAATTAAAATAAGTTATTATTTTATATATAAATAAATAAAATATTCAAACAATTTTAGGATATAAAATAATTTGTGCAATTAGTGAAGGTACCGTCTAGTTCGGACGGACGTGGTGTTAACATAGTTCATGATCTCTAATTAACTCTTGATTTCAGATCTCTAAATTAGCGACTAATGTGTTTCAACAATAGGTATAAAAAGAGTTTTCTGTATTTTGACTACACAAATGTTATGGGGACTCCAACTCAATATAGAAAGAGTATAATCTCCATCCTTCCTCCTCTTAAGTTATTTAATGTATCTTCAACCGAAAAATGTATATAATTGTTCAAACAATAAGTTCAGGAAATGAATTGGATACTCAAAACTCTTCCTTTACACTTAACATAATTATTATATTTTAAATTTTTTTATAATTAATTAAATGAAAAATATTTGTTTTTTATTGTTTTCTATTGATTGTTTTTAATAAAGTAAACATTTGTTGTCATTATGGTTTAATTTTAATTAATTATTTAAGATTATTTATTTAATTACAAAGGATAAAATTATTATTTTTAAAAAATTAAAAATTATTTATATAATAAAAATAAAATATTTATTATTACTTATATAAAACCGAAATTATTCAATTAAAATAAATAAAAATGAATAAAAAGAAATTGTATTCTTGCATTTAGCATCCTTTGACTAGGTTTTAATGGATTATAAAAATGATAAAAAAAATGAAGAGAAATGTACCACGAATCTCGAGTTATGAAGTTATTCTTTTCAGACTCTCTTATACTTTTTAGTGTTTCTATCTAGTCTTTTTTGTGTGTTTCTTCCTGATATTTTTTGTAGGTATTCTCAAATAACTTCTAACCTTCGTATCTCCAATTCCCAAATGATTATCCATTTGAATTTTTATTTTCTTATATTTGTATTTTTATTAAAAAAACACCAATAATTTTTATTTTCTTGTATAGATTTTTATTTTGTTATTGTTATTTATATTTTCCTTTTGAATGAAATTAATTTTTTAGCCCTTTTATTATGAGTTAGATAAAATTAAATGTTGATACTTATAATATAATATTATATTAGCTTTTAATTATAATATTGTAGATAAAATATATGTTAGTTTATTTAAAAGTTTACCTTCATAATTTATTACCCCTCCCATTTAAAACTTTAGCTTATTGGTTTGCATAACTTTTAAGTCAATTAAATTGTTTTCTTTTAATTTGAATTGGTATAGTAGTCAACTTATAAGCAAAGTCATCTTATAAGTTTTATCAAATGATACCAGATTTTAAGACAAATTGGATCGGGCCTTAAAATTGGGCCTTAAAATTGCGCCTATCTATTAGTAGATTAAGCTCAGACATGAGTTTGAAAAGTAGAAATAACACATGTTAGTTGTAAATAGACCCATGATTAATAAACAAAGTTTCACTGTGATGTATATCTTTGGAAAAAGCATACCTAATTACATTATTCGGCCTACCTCGACTAGCGTATTCCAACCTTTGTCCTTATGCAACAATACTGGGTTTGATTCGGGCATCTTAATAACTGTTGATAGTGTCAGTGGAAAATTCAGTTCACACCTACGTAACTGCCCACTCCATAAACCCATAGCAGAAGCGAAAGGTAGCATTTTTTGGTTTTTTATTTCCTTCTCAACCATGGAAACGAATTGGCACAAGAAGATGGCGATGTATCTGATTTTGTTGTTCTTTGCTTTTGATGGTTCGAGTGCGTGGACTGGTGAAATCCATGGAAGAGTTTTCTGTGATGTATGTGCTGATTCTTCTGTTGGACCCGAGGACCATGTTCTTCAAGGCATTCCTCTCTCTATTGCATTTGTTTTTCAATTATATGTTATTTTTGAATTTGTTATTGGAGTAGGATTTTGTTCTCTGTGGTGGAGGTTACTTGTTTGCTTTTATTGTTCATGAGTCATGATGATAACACCGGTACAAGAAACACGAAAATGGAGAAGAAAGTGTACAAAATCGATTCGGAATCAATTCGATTCCAAATACTAATACCTCGTTTATTGATTGTAAGAATGGAGAAGATTACCAGATGAACCCTAATTGATTCCCCCAAATCAATTAGACGTTAAAAGATTAATTCCCTGAATCAATCCCTCTCCTCTACTCAATTCTCACAAACTACTTACAATAACCCCTATCACCTATTTATACCTTCTGTCCATTCCCTCATTCACTGCTACAGCAGTTACTAAAACTACTCCTAAGAGCTTAATTACTATGCTGCCACGTGGACTAGTGGCTGTCACGTGGTTTCTCCCGCATCCTATCACGTGACTTTGTCATTCTCTACTAATTGTTGTTACGTAATGGAATTATTTTAATTTTTAAATCTATTTAATATTTCTAGGGAGAATTTTTAACTTGATTGGATTGTTGTAGTCATTAGTGACTGTGAGAACTTCAGAAACACTTAACGTGAAGGAATATGTTTTCAGAATTTGTTTGTCAAACTACTAGAAACCATTAGGAAATGCTAATGATGATTTATGCTAAGTGGTTTTGTCTATAAAACTGTTTTAAACCAATGATTTAAATTGTGGATCGCTTCACTTGATGCGGCTGCAATATTGCGGTTGCGGTGGCCGCCGCAACTGCATAACACTGCAATTGTGGTGTGACTCTGAAACATAGTGATACGACCGCATCGGGTCGCACCGCAACCACATCGGATTGCATCTGGACCACATTATGCTTTATCAGACTACATGGAATTCATATATAATTTTTTAATCACAAAATAATTCACATTGCAATGGTCGCAATCTGCATTGGAAAGGTCACAATGACCGCAATCATAGTAATCGTAACCGTTAGCGGAATCGCGACCATAATTTAAAACATTGGTCACTGCCATAGTGGTCATCTTGCGCTGAGAATTATTTTGTGATTAAAAAAATATTTTTGAATTCAATGCAGTTCGATGCGGATTAGTGCGACTTAAATGCGGTCCAATGTGGTTGCACTGTAGTCTGACGTGGTCGTATAATTATGATTCGATCACACTACAATTGGGGCATGATATGGTTGCAACAAGCACCACAACCACAATATTGTGGCCGCATGTAGTTTTCATTTTGAATCACTATATTGAACTAATCAACAAATGTTTATGACATGGCAGTGCCTGTGGATAACATTTGACCAATTGTTCTGTATAAGTTTTTAAGAAGGGAATGATGAAATCATTTTTCACCATTTCCTTCCCAATTGTTTGATAATAGGAAACAAAGGGAGAACAAGATGGCCTGTATGTAATAATTAATGAAAACATGTTTAAAATGAAAACAGATTGCAAACCAGGCTTCTCTTAATTGTAGAAAAGATGTCTGGGTTTTCTATCTTCTGTCTAACTAGTCAAAAAAACTGTTCTATATATTAAATCTATGTCTACATTCAATTCTGGTTCTGCAATTGAAGTTTCAACTTGTCCATTTTCCTTTCTAGGTTCAGTCACAAATAATTGGAGACTTTTTCATTAATAGTTCAATCTCATAGATAGTTTCATAAATTGGACTTGTAAATAGATGCATTAGAACCTCACCTTAAGATCATACTGTGCAGTGTTTAACTTTGTTAAAGCTTGTTGCTTTGTTGAAATTGACTGATATAACCTAGTACTTTCCTGTCAAACCCATTGAAGCTTAGATATTAATGATTGATACAATCATCCTTTGATTAAAAAATTACTGATTGATTAGAATTACTCACCAGATTCACTTTATCCTTATTTTAGTCAAGGATGGCTTGTATGTAACATATATATCGAAATCAATTTCCAACAACCCTTTACTATTCTATACATTACAATTAACAGTGTTGTAGTCCCCAACTATTGGGAGAACATCTTCTGTCCCAAAAGAGTGTACCACTTTATGTCTCACTGCTTGTGATTGGTCAGAAAAATTTAATTATTAAAGTTTTAACTTAAATATATTTTTTAACCAATCACAAGCAATGATACATAGAGTGACACATCATATGAGATAGTAGATCTGATCCCATATTAGGAGAACATCTTCTGTCCCAAAAGAGTGTACCACTTTATGTCTCACTCCTTGTGATTGGTCAGAACAATATTTAATTATTAAATTTTTAACTTCAATATATTTTTTAACCAATCACAAGCAATGGTACATAGAGTGGCACATCATATGAGACAGTAGATGTGAGCCCTTAACTATTCTGGTTGGTGTCCTTACATAAGCATTAAATTAGTTTTCAGTTTTAACTTTTCTTCAGTAGAATGGATCTCCTCATGACTTTTTCCTTGTTATGTGATTAAGTAAAGAGGGACC
>NW_017719102.1:1387043-1388310 GCF_001865875.1 Lupinus angustifolius
CACAAAAAATAAAAGTAAAATTTACTAAATTTTTTTTATTTTTATATTATTGGATACTAAGAAAAACTTATAAGTAATTCATTGGATTTTTTTTCATAGTGATGACTTTGGAATTGGTATTNGTCTTTGACCATCTTCGAAAGTGATTCACAAAAAATAAAAGTAAAATTTACTAAATTTTATTTATTTTTATATTATTGGATACTAAGAAAAAATTATAAGTAATTCATTGGATTTTT
Organism: Lupinus angustifolius; assembly: GCF_001865875.1. Taxonomy (NCBI): domain Eukaryota; kingdom Viridiplantae; phylum Streptophyta; class Magnoliopsida; order Fabales; family Fabaceae; genus Lupinus; species Lupinus angustifolius. The sequence continues at coordinate 1,387,283 of NW_017719102.1, forward strand.
TTTCATAGTGATGACTTTGGAATTGGTATTGATTATATTGAAAACTCAAAGTATAATATTAGAGAATTTAGTTTTTAAAAGAAACATAACTTAATTTCCTTGTAAATTAATCTTGATTCTTTTGAATGTAAGGTTATAAATTCGATATGGCTCTATCATAACATCCAAATTGTGGCTTAATTTTTTTCTGGTACATTTGAAATCAAATAACAAAAGGAAAAAAATAAATTAAATTATAGGAGACAAATCATGAGCAAGATATAACTGATAGCCAAAAGGAGCATTGTCCCTAATCCTGAAGTTATCTGATGAATGAGAGTTAAGTCTTGCCCTAAAATCAAGCACCTGATTAACCTCACGAATATCACACTTGATTTCAGTGATCCAATCACGATCTAGCCGAAGGCGAATATTAGAAACTATCCATTGAATTTGGTGAAGACGTATAGGAATTCCATCCAAAACAATATGAACAACCTCTAGACAATCAAATTCCACGAGAACCTTCTTCATCTCCAAATTCCAAGCTAGCTTCAGACCATGCGACATAGCCATAAACTCCGCTAAGATAGGCGATCAAACTCAAAAGTTTGTTGAAAATCCAGATAACCAACGACTTGTATGGTCATGAATAACAACCCCACTACCCATTACATTAGTGATTCTGATGCAACTTCTATCGACATTGATTTTAATTTGTTCTGCTTTCGGAAGAGACTATAGAGACTCCTATTTAAATACAGTGGTACCCATCTGATACCAATTCCAATAATCATGATAAACATTGCGGGACAGATAATTAATATCACAACTAGTCATACCGAGGATGTAATTTTTTCTTCCCCTCCATATTTATCAAACACCAACCAAAAAGAGCAACCGAAAGATCCAAAAANTAAAAGGGCTCAAAATGCCAGCCCGACCCATATTTTGCAGGGCTGGCAGGCTGACGGGCTAGCCCGTTTTCCGTCCAAAATGTACATAATTAAAACTTTTAGACAAAAAATAATCAACAAACTTGATAGATG
>NW_017719102.1:1388410-1391027 GCF_001865875.1 Lupinus angustifolius
CCCGGCCCGTCTAAAAAACGGGCTACTAAAACGGGCTGAATATGGGTTTTTGGGCTACAATCCTCAGCCCGGCCTGCTAAAAATAGCCATCCGAACGGGCTGGACCGTCGGGCCAAGCCCATATTGCCACCCCTACATATTCCTATTAAAGCGAAGCTCATTCGAAGGTAAAGCCTCATGGAAACCCAACCAACACAACATTCTCACTTTATTTGGAACCCTAAGCCTCCACACCAACTTCTAGTCAGCAGACAACAAAGTGTCATCCTCCTCAGGATTAATTATTCACCAAAAACCTAAATTTCCCGAATAGAAACAAGTTCTAGTACCTTCTCAGCTCCACCATTCTTCCGTAACTAGTGAGCTTGGAGAAAATTACTGCATATAATGTCTGTTACTTCAAAAGGAACCGTCATATAAAGTAAACTAAAGTCCTAGGAGCCATTCCTCTAAAAATACTTCAGTTGAAGTTGTGTATTAGTTACATTAACAAAACTAGCATAATAGCATAAATTCCCAAAACCATTCTAGTTATCAGACCACAAAAAACAATCTCCTCTTCCCAATTGAAAGTTGGAACCATCCTTGAGATTATGAGTAGCTTTCAAAATACTTCTTCAGATATAAGATACAGTTGCCTTAGTCGGAGCAAACAACAAAGAGTTGCCACCTAGGTATTTGTCATTCAAAACTCTACACCACAAATTGTCAAATTTATTGATAAAGTTCCAGCTCATTTGACCAAGCAGAGAGATATTAGCAAACATAGCATCCCTCAAACGAAGACCTACTTCGTAGTTGTGTCTAGTAAGAGTGTCCTAGAATAAATGTGGATAGAGGAGATAAGAGATTTTGCAAGACAAAGATGACCTGCCTTGTTGAGAAAATTGGCTTTCCATGTAGCCATGCATGTCTGGATCCTCTCCATTAGAGGATTGAAAATAGCCCTTCCAACCATACCCTGCAAGAGAGGTATCCCTATCGGGTATTAAGGGCTCTAACAGACCTAGAGATGGGTGAATAGGTGTATTGGTGTACAATTCAAACTTTTCGGTTTTGAAATATATTAACAAAATTTCTTGATTTAATCGATTAAAATACTTTTTTTGCAGTTTATCGATTAACTCCTAGTTTAATCGATTAACTCCTAGTTTATTCGATTAACTCCTGATTTAATCGATTAACTTGATCTGATTCTCGAAAATCTGTAGTTCTTTGACATAACGATATGCAATGATCAATCCGTTATTTCATGCAATTTAAGAATTCAATTTATATGATCAATCCCGCAAAGACAATTAGACAACAATGCTAATGATTAGGGATAAGAGAATTTGAGAGGTTTGATTTTATCCTGGTTTGCTTCTAAACCACTGCAATCTACATCTAGTCTTCCCCTTCTGGTATGGGAGATTTGCTTTCACTATGAAGAATTAAAATGTTCTTTCAAACTATCTTCCACCAAGAACCTCTTGGACCTAGCTTCTAATGGATAGCCTCACCACTTATAGCTTAGAATTTCTCGGAATTCTTCTCTCCTTCTATGGTGATACCTTACACCTTGAGAGATGATATACAAATCAAATATTCTTTTTGTGTACAATGCTTTTACACATTTTTTTGTGCTTGTATACACTCTATTCAGAATATATCTAAACCTTCTTGATATATGACACAATCTTAGAATATGATGATGTATGATCATGAGATGCAACGGTTTTTAAAGTACTTTGATGTGATATGAATACTTGAATATCTCTTCTCAATAATTCACGAAGAATTCTAATATTGTGTTTCAAAAACTCGAGCTCTCGTTTTCTAAAAAGTCTATAGTTTGATCATGAAAAACATGTCTATTACTCATGGGGTTTGTTGGTTATAATAACCATCAATTTTCTGTTAGGTTAATCGACTATGATGATACTTAATTGATTAAAGTTCTTTAAAAATCCAAGATTTAAAAAATATTTCAAAACTAACAACGCCTTAATCGATTAACTATTGACTAAATCAATTACCGGGTTTCCCATTTTGTAAAGACCTAATCTATTAACTATTAACTTAATCGATAACAACTTTCAGGAAAACACTTAGTTGATTTTCTATGAACCTCTAACATGATTTACTAATGTATGATGCATGATTTAAAATGACATAAGTTTAACCTTGTTTAATGCATCAAAATCATGAAGTCATGTATGAATGTTAATGCATCAAAATCATGAAGTCATGTATGAATGTTAATGCATCAAAATCATGAAGTCATGTATGAATGTTAATGCATCAAAATCATGAAGTCATGTATGAATGTTAATGCATCAAAATCATGAAGTCATGTATGTATGTTAATGTCATATGCATCATAATCATCATTCTAATTTATGAGATTTTCATTTGGTTCATCTTTCCTAGACTCTAACCATTCAAAACATCTTAGGACCTAAGGAAATGAAAAGTACTCTTAAGCTTTTGTTGATCGTCTTGACGCTTGAACTTGAGTCTTCAATGTTATTGTTGATTTAGCTTTTTCCATATCTTCATGCTTTGTCATCATCAAACTTCATGGTTTGTCTTCTTCAAAATTATACAATGCATATGTGCATTCACAATCTCCCCC
>NW_017719102.1:1391127-1399835 GCF_001865875.1 Lupinus angustifolius
AACTAAACACACGAAAACAATTTAGTGATTTGTGAATTAAATTTTTACATGATAACTCTATGGTAAAAACATTTGATAGTATTGATCTCATACTTAAACAACATTTTAAAATCAATATTTCTTAAGTTACACTTACCACTTTAAAGTAAGCTTACCTTATCAATGTTCATCCTATTACAAATCAACCATCCATTATTACTTCATAACACTTTAAGTTTATAAAGTCAAGACTTTTATAAGTCATCTTTTATTCCAAATCATTACTTGAACTTGGAAGTCAAAGAATATCATTTACTAATCAAGCTTTTACTCATAATATTTTAAGACAACACTTTTCACAAAACTCATCCATAAACATTTTGGATTTCAAAGTTAGAAATTAAACTTTTTCTAAACACATATAGGCCATGATTTAGACCTAATGCTAAGGAAAGTTTTGATCTTTCAACTTATCATTAAACACTTTAAAGGTTCCTTTGATAACAAAGAGTTCATGGTTTCAAAATAATTTTCTAAGTTTCAAGAAAATATATATTTAGAGTTTTGAACATAAAAAGAGTTAGGAAGATTATTAGAACATTTCAACAGTTGAAAATGTTTATAACATACATATAAACATCATACTATAATTTTATAAACATCTAATAGTTAGATCTTAAGAGATGAAGAAATCAAAATGAAGAACTATGAAGAACTACCTTGAGAGTTCTTTAGAAAGTGCAAAGTGACGAAAGAGTATAAAATACCAAAGGTATTCTCTTAGTTAGGATTTGGCTCCTTAAAGGGAGAAATCTGATTTGGGGAAGGAAAACGTCAATGGTTTTTCAAAAAGTAGTTTGTGTAAGAGATTGGTGAGTGATTTAAGGGATTTTGTGTAAGAGGGTATGTACTTTTGCTTGTGTAACAAACAAGCCTCTTACATGAAATTGATGTGACCTTTTCGTGAAACATTTGCGATTAAACCATGTCTGAGTATTGTCAGTGAACACTCGGCCAGATATTAAAAATCTCCCGATTTCAATTTACGGTTAGAACTTCAAAACACGAAATTCAGAGTGAAAAATATTTAGAAATGCGTTATGGACGAATTTGATGTCTATCTTGACCCGAAATAATATTTCGAAGAAAATGACACCATCGGAATTCGGGCCCGACAACAGCTCAAAAACCTTTCGTCACAGAAAATTACGAACATCTACCACAAAATAGAAAATCAGAAAACAAGACTAAGATTCAACAATGGTTTAGCCTAAATCAATACTGATTAATTTCTAAAATTAATCATTGATAAAATAAATAATTAATAAAACATACATAGAAAATTCACGGTGTTATAAGTTCCTCTTAAGCATGACTTGTACATCTCGGTGGAATCATACACACTCAATTCCACCATTAATAGAGAGAGTCTAGATGCCACCCACATGACCAGAAGCTTCAACAATTCCACACTCTATATACCCCACAAAATTCTAAAATGCTTTGGAAGAACTGGACGACAATGCGTCTCCATTAAAATTATATGTGCAGGCTTATAAGTTCTCACCAACATCTTAGCATGGCAGCAACCATCATTATTGATGGCGCAACAAATATTCCAACACAAAATAGTGAAGTCTTTCAATTCCAACATGATAAATATAATGAAAGAAAACAACCAAACCAAAATCACACTAAAATCAATCCATAGTGTTATCATACATCACTTGAGAAGATAATGATACAAGCTCCAATTTAGAACCTAAAAGTGAAGAGCAAGTGTACCTTTCTTTAACGGCATCTCACCATTTTGATGATGAAAAGGTAAGTGAATTCGAACTCCTAGATAAACCTTCATTTTTTGAATTTCAAGATGCTTTCAATGAATTACATAGTCATTATGTTAAATTATCTAAACCATTGTCAAAACCAAAAAATGATTTCACTATTTTAAAAGAATAAAATCTCACTATGGAAAATGATTTAGATGTTCTAAGAAACAAACCATCTTTGTCTTCTTCAGGTTCGAATTGTATTACTCTTAAAAATAAAATTCAAACATTGAGTCATGAACTTAATGGTTTAAAAAAGAGTCATAAAAATTTAGATAAAATGTTGAAACTGCAGAGATATAGACCGAAGAGGTCTAGGCTATTCAATCAACCACACATATAAGAAAATGGATGTATCTACTAAAACCAATTTTTACAAACAAAGTATCCATACATGTATGTGTCATAAAAATAATCCTATGATACTTAAGCATCAATCTGTTTGCTCTTATTGTAAAAATTCTGGGCACACACCCAATACTTGCATAATTAGAAAATAGGGTGTGCCCTCATGTTGATATAAATGGGCAGAGAAATGTGCTTGCCCACTAGAACCAAAATCAAATTGGGAACCTCATTAACCTATTTTGCAGGAAAGCTTGGGAGCCGCCTCTAATTTAAGGTACTTGTATAGCAACTGCTCAAAGCATATGACCGTGACAAAAGCAAGTTCTCTATCGTGACTACATGGGACAAAGGCTTTGTTACACATGGGAACAATAACAAAGAAAGAATTCTTGGAGTTGGTCGTGTTGGAAAGTCATCTTCTACCAATATATTGAGGGACTCAAGCACATTCTGTTAAGTATTAGTCAGTTATGTGACAAGGGGTTTCAAGTGGTTCTCTACCCCGACAAATGCATCATCGAGGATAAGGTATCTAAAGACTCTAAACTAGCTGGTAAGAGAATAAATAATATTTATATGATTGCTTGAAATGACGCTTCTATTAAAGTAAAAATGTTTAGTAGTCAATGATAATGATACATGGCTTTGGCATAGGAGAATTGCTCATATTCATATGGATCATTTGAATAAATTGATTAAAAAGATGTTGTTGGCTTACTTAATATGAAGTTTGTTAAAGACAAATTATGTGATGCATGTCAAAAGGGTAAGGAAACAAAAACTTCTTTCAAACCAAAGCATATAGTTTCATCCGATAGGGCATAGCAGTTGTTACACATGGACTTGTTTAGCCCTTCTAGGACCACAAGATTTGGTTGCAACTACTATGCTCTTTTTGTAGTAGACAACTTTTCTCAATATACATGGAATCTATTCTTGGTTCACAAGAATGAGATGTTTAACGCCTTTAGCAAGTATGCTAATAGAGTTCAAAATGAAAAGTCCTTAAAAATTGCTGCTATAAGAAATGATCGTGGGGGAGAACTTGGAATCACTTACAATATCTCTACTGCTAGAACACCACAATAAATTGGGGTTGTAGAGAGAAAGCATCAGTCTTTGGAAGAACTAGCTCATACTATGTTGAATGAGACTGATATCTTAAAATACTTTAGAGCAGATGTGTTCAGTACGACATGCCATGTTTTTAACATAGTTTTAATAAGATCAATTCATAAGAAAAACCCCTATGAACTATTCAAAGGTAAAAAAATATTTCTCATTTGCATGTGTTTGGTTGTAAGGATAATATAGGTAAGTTTCATTCAAAATTAGATGAATGAATCTTTCTTGGTTATTCTCTTACAAGTAAATCTTTTATAATCTTTAAGAATAGAACTTTAACGACGGAAGAATCTGTGCATGTTTCGTTTGATGAAACTAACCCCTATAAAGAGGATAAAATTGATTTTGATGATGATGACTTATCTAGCTCCTCTTAAAGAGAAGTATCAATTATTAAGGAAACAACCAAAATGGTGCAAATGAAAATAGTTTATGATCTACCATCACAAGAAGAACATGCTCATTTCGACCTACCTAAAGAATGGAGAACACACCAAGATCACCCTATCGAAAACATCATTAGTGATATCAGTAAGGGATTTTCTACTCGCCATAAATTAAATGATGCTTGTATGAACATGGCCTTCATATATCAAATTGAACCATAAAAAAATGACGATGCAATTAAAGATGACCATTGGATTCCTTCTACTTAAGAAGAGCTTAATCAATTTGAGAGAAACGGGATTTGAGAACTTGTTCCTCGACCTAAGAGTAGGCATGATAAGAACTCAATGGGTTTTCAAAAACAAATTGGATGATAATGGTGTTATTGTAAGAAACAATACTAGATTAGTGGCCCAAGGCTACAACTAGGAAGAAGGTATAGACTTTGATGAAACCTTCACTCTAGTTGCTAGGCTTGAAGCTATTAGGCTATTTCTTGCATAAGCATGTTCTCTAGACTTTCAGTTATATCAAATGAACTTAAAGAGTGCATTCCTTAATGGTTATATTCATGAAGAGATGAATGTTGAACAACCTCCGAGTTTTCAAGATTACATATGCCCCTGTAATGTATATAAGCTTAAGAAAATACTCTATGGCCTTAAGCAAGCTTCTAGGGCCTGGTATGACCGTCTAATAAGCTTTCTCATTGAAAAACGTTTTACTAAAGGAAATATTGACACTACTCTTATCATAAAGAAAATAGATCATCATTAAAAAAGGTTTAACTTATTTCATTTCAAATCATGCATCATACATTATTAAATTATGTTAGAGGTTCATAACATATCAATTAAGTATTTTTTCAGAAAATAGTTACTCGATTAAGTCTTTAAAAAATGGGAAACCCGTCAATTAATTAAGTTTTCAGTTAATCAATTTAGTCAATGTCAGTTTTGAAATCTTCAATTTATAAGAAAAGTTAATCGATTAAGTATCATTATAATCGATTAAACTAATAGAAAATGATTGAAACTGAAGGTTATTTTTACGAACAAACCCTATGAGTAATTGACACGTTTTTCAAGTCAAAAGTAGAGAGTTCAAAGGGAAAGAAAAGAGCTAGAGACTTTGAAACACAACAAGAGAATTCTTCATGAATTTTTGCGAAGACACATTCAAGCATTCATATCACATCAAAGTGTTTCCAGAACCTTTGAATCTCATGGTTATACATCATCATATCATAAGATTGTGAGATATCAAGAAGGTTTAGATATATTCTGAATAAGGTGTATACTAGTACAGGAAAATGTGCAAAAGCATTATACACAAGAATAAAATTCTAGTTATAATTAATCTCTCAAGGTGTGAGGTATCACCACAAAGGAAGAAAAGAGTTTAGAGAAATCCTAAGCTACAAGTGGTGAGGCTATGCGTTAGAAGCTAGGTCCAAGAGGTTCTTGGTGGAAGATTGATTGTAAGAACATTTTAATTCTTCACAGTGAAAGAAAATCTCCCAGACCAGAAAGGGAGAACTGGATGTAGATTGTAGTGCTTGGCAATTAAAGCAAGATAAAATCGAATATCTCAAATTCTATTACTCTTAATCTTTTATTTTTAAGCCATTATCAATCTCTATTATCTATTGTTGAATTTATACAACATTTCTGTATAATTGTCTCTGGATGATTGATCATATAAATTGAATTGTTAAATTGTATGAAAGAATAGATTGATCATTGCATATCGTTGTGCCAAATAACTAAAGACTTTCATGAAACAGATCGAGTTAATCGCTTAAACCATGAGTTAATCCATTAACTATATAAATATGTTAATAATTTTGTAAGTTTTTAATGGATTAAATCAAGGAAAACCTGAAAATTTCTTTCAAAATCTAAAAGTTTGAATCGTATACTGATACACCTATTCACCTCCTCCTATAGTTTGAATTACTACTAGGTTAATCGCTAAATTCTTGTTATCATAGGGATAGGAAACATGGGCCTTCAAATCCTTTTGGTGGTGAAGGTTCCTCATTTAATCGCCCTCTTGTGTTTAGGAGAGAGGGATACACTTATTGGAAAATGAGGATGAGGATATCATATAGGCCATTGATAAGAACATTTGGGAAGCCGTGGAGAATGGACCTCATGTACCACTACATTTAGTGGATGGTGAAACAAAAGAAAAACTTATGGACGAATGATGAAAAGAGAAAGGTACAACACAATTTAAAACCTAAGAACATCATCACATATGCACTCTTTTATGATGAATTCTTTAGAGTTTTAGAATAAAAAGTGCCAAGGAAATGTGGGACACTTTACAAGTTATCCATCAAGGCACAATGAGGTTAAGTGTGCTAGGCTAAATGTATTAACTCATGAGTATGAATTATTTGACATGTTTATAAATGAATCTATATATGATTTGCAGGAACATGTTACTCATACTGTTAACTACTTTCTTGCTGTAGATAAAGTGTTTGCAAATGTTGAACTTACTAATAATGTTTTATGATGTCTTGATAAGGCATGACAACCAAAAGTGACCACAATTCTGGAATCCAAGGATTTAGACACAATGTCACTTCCAACTCTTTTTTATGCATTAATATTTATTATTATTTTCAAAATCATGCACCATCCATTGGTCATTCATGTTAATGGTTGTAAAATACCAATCAGTTTCAAAGATTCACAAAACTCTCTCTTTTCATGTAATAGTTTCCATCACACTTTTCAGAAAAACTCTCTCGAGAATTCGTGTATTCTTGTATTGTGTATCAAGTTCAGGTATGTTTTTTGCCCATGGGAAAGGGTGTAAAATACCATTCAGTTTCAAACTGTTTTATGTTGGGGTTAATCGATTATGTAACTACTTAATCAATTACCGTTTCTTTAAAACGTCCAAGATTCCAAAACAGAAATTGACTTAATCTATTAACCATGTCCTTAATCGATTAATGGGTTTCCCATTTTCAAAGACTTAATCGATTAACTAAATTATTATTTGATTAACGATTTTCTGAAAATACTTAGTTAGTTTTCCATGAATATCTAACATGATTGATTAATGCATGATTTTGAAAATGATATAAGTACAACTTAATCAAAATCATATATGTATGCTAAATGTACCTAATTTATGTAATGGATGAAAATATCATATCCATTATTTTGATACTCTAATATGTAATATTTATCATTAGGTTCACTCAATTTAGACTCTACCCATTCAAAGCATGTTAGGACCTAAAATAAAAGGTTATTCTAGCTTTGTTGATCCTTATGAAGCTTGAACTTGAGTCTTCATGTTGTTGTAGTTGATTTGTCCTTGTCCGTAGTCTTTATCAATCTTTAAGATTTGTCTTCATAAATATCATATCCTTGCATACTTGCATTCTCAAACATGCGTGCATGTGATAAGGTGTTGGTGGTGTGTGTCCTCTCCCACCACAAAATCCTTGTACTCTTTTAGCCGCACCCCAATAGTACAATTATTTCTTATAAAATTTTTTGAAGTGTTTCCACTACCTAATGTTGGACTTGGTGATTTTTCATTTCACTCTTCAAAATCACATTTATTTCAACAATTCCCCACTTGAATTTAAAAATGATTTAGCAGAATTTTTGTCGTTTCGATAAGATTGTGCATAAAGAAAGTACGTTCCTTCTCCTCTAAAATTCAACTCACAAATAGACCCTGAAGGTACCTCATGACCTTTTCTATAGCGTGTCAATGCTATATACTAGGTCTACTAGTAAACCTGTACAATAATTGCACAACATAGACAATGTCAGGTCTAGTGCAACTAAATCCCTTATTTTGAACTAGCAATATATATACCAAAGATTATATTTGTCTCTCGAAGGTCTTTCATAGCAAATTTGTTACATACTAATGATTTCATTCTATTCACAATATGAATGTTGGAACCAAATATGAAAAAGTTACATATGATTGCACAATTGTCATTCCCCACTTATATTAAATAGATTTGTCACATTCATTTAAACCCATTCGAGACATTTTAATTGTCAAATTATTCATGCTATTGTTAAGGTGCTTGCTTAAGACCATACAAAGACATCTAAGTTTTACAACTCATTTTCATGCTCATGGATTGCAAAACCTTCAGGTTGTTCCATATTGATTTATTTTTACAAACCACCATTTAAGAAAGCGGTCTTAACATCCACTTGATGTACTAATAAGTCATATATCACTATGAGTGATATTAGTACTCTAATGGATGTTATTCTAGTGACAGGTGAAAAGGTGTCGAAAAAATCTATATTCTCCTTTTACCTAAAACCCTTGTCTAAAAGGCAAGCCTTGTATTTATCCATTGTGTCATCGAGTTTTAGTTTTTCTTTTCAATATCCATTAACAACCTATCAGATTGAAACTATGACTTATTAAGTCAGGTAAATTTTATGTCTTCTTAGATTCTAGAAAATCCTAAAAGTGCGCATGTCAAGAGGAGTACTTTGGAAAGCTTGCCCACTATGTGTTTTGATGAGGACAATTTGAGTTTCATAAGAGCTTGAAGATCATCAACAAATCAACATGCTTAAGCCTCAAGATTGGTATTAGGCTTAGACTAGTAATTAGTTTAGGTTGAGTCTAAGGCTTAGGTAAACTCAATACATGTCTCATATACATAATACATTAAATCATTTTATTTTGAGATATGACATTCATAATATGTTCATGCATCATATATATACATGTTATCTGTGCATCCTAGGCATAAACTTAGTGTTGAACATGTATAAGTTAAGTGCATAACGTATTTGAGTATTGCAATTTAAAAATACACTTAGAAATATGCAGTTAATCGATTAAGGTAAATTTTAATCGATTAACATAAGTTTTTGAAAAGCAGTTGGAACAGAAAACTTGGAAAACCGAATCAGTTACAATTTTGTATCTCGTTAATCGATTAACCAAGAATTTAATCGATTAACTGGGCTGCAGAATGGTTTCTTTATAAGCTGCGTTTTCAGAACTCAAGCTCATTTTTCT
>NW_017719102.1:1399935-1400220 GCF_001865875.1 Lupinus angustifolius
CAACTATTTCTCAGAAAGAGAAGAGAAAGGTCGTGTCTGATGATGTTGCAGGTGCTTTAGAGGAAGCATACTGAAAGGACAGGGATAATGAGAAAGCAGCCGATGAAGAAGGTCAGACCAGATCTGAGGAGCTTTCAGATATGCCAACTGTCTGGAAAACCAAGAAAGCTCACCCAATCGATAAAGTAATAGGTGACATATCCACGGGAGTGGTAACCTGTAGTTCCTTACGAAACTTTTGTAACTTTGGAGCTTTTGTATCTCAGATTGAGCCAAAGACCATTA
>NW_017719103.1:0-11802 GCF_001865875.1 Lupinus angustifolius
GAGCTTACAAATTTGTATATCAGAATAGCTTGCAGTACAACAAATGAACAGAATGTATTAGTTGAATCAAATATACAAATTAATCGATTGAAAACAGTAAAGAGAGAGAGAAAACAAATCCTGCAACGCGAATTTTTATCCTGGTTCGTTTGTTGTCCACTGCAAACTACATCCAGGCCTCCCGGCTGACTTGGGAGATTTCCTTCACTATAATCGAATCAATGTAATTTACAAACACATTATCCAATTACAACACTTAGCAAATGACAAGAAATCAAAGAAACTATTCAATGGTTTGACTCCCTTCCTACCGATAAAGAAAACGTTTCTTTCGGCGTAGCCCCAGCCAAAGAATCTCTCGTTCTTTCCTTTTCTTACACTCTAAGCTATGAAGAAACACTCAATCTCTAATGATGATAAGACACCAAGAGATTCCCTTTACAATAATTATACAACAATTCACGAATAGCTATATACTAACACGGTTCACTTATTATCTGAATGAATGTCATAGCTTAGTGGTAAGGCACACTGTTTGGCAAGTGGCGAATCCTTGGTTTGAATCCTTGCGGTTGCATTGTTTCATTTTTATTCACGTTAATAATGAATAAAACATTGACAAAACCATCCAACCAGGATCAAACTCATGACCTCCAATTTATGGCCAATAGATACGACCACTAAACCAAATGTCATTTTGTTTCATATATCATGAAACCAATATATATATATATATATATATTTGCTATGTGAATTCAGATATTTTAGAAATATCTCTCACACTAGCTGTATTCCACTATAATATGAGATATTTGCACAATAATTTTCACCTTAGTGAATATCATTAATATCCACCTTCTATTGTTGAATTACACAGTCTAGCATTAATGAATGTTGAGCAAACTTAGGCAATGCTTCAACTTGTCCATGGTAATCGACTTGGTTAAAATATTAATTGTGGTTTCTAAAGTGTGAACATTTTACAAAAGTATATAGTCATTGATATTATTGGTTCTACCATGGTACACTTGGTTCTTTGCGAAGAAGATAACATTACGACTCTCCTAATATGGTGGAACGTCACCTTGCTCAATTTCTAACTCATTTACCAACTCCATAAGTCACATGACTTCCTTATAAGCTTCATCAACTACTATATACCCTGCTTTAGCTGTAGACATAACAACAATAGAAAAGAACTAATGATCCTCACATAAATGATTTGCCTATGAGGATGAAGAAAATCTTGTTGTGGACCTTCTCTTATCCAAGTCATCTGCATTACTTGATAGTCTAAATAAAAATAACCAGTAACTAGATGCTTACTCTATTGGTTATCAAATATGATATTGAAAATCGACTTCACTACATTCAAATGTTATTTCTCCAGTTTCGACATATACTTACACACTTGTCTAACTGCTCATGTCTAGTCTAGTGTAGTGTACACCATAGCATACGTCAAGAAACTAGCTATACTGACATATCAAACTTTGATATGTATTTCTTCTCTTCATAAGTCTTTAGACACTAATTTAGGAAAATCTTAGTGATTTGTCAATAGATTACTTACTAGTTTAATATTGTTCATATTCCATGTGAATCTCTACTCCAAAAATCTTCTTAGTAACCTTTAAATCTTTTACGTAAAACTCATTTGTCCAATATAGTTTTCGACATTACTAAATGATTAACATTATGCAACACAAAATATCATCTACATAAAATAGTAGAAAGTTAATTAGTGTGATTTGTTGTTAATAATGTAGTATATCTCCTTTGAAGGAATGTTCTTTGTTATTGTTAACACCTTCTTGATACCATGCCTTTTGAGAATGAAGAGACTTATATCAAATAATGTTTTCTTGATACTATCAAGAATGTGTTTTTACATTTTTTTTGCTAAAGAACTAATTCTTTCTGAGGTTTATGGCTACCCATTCTAATATTACTTATAAGAATCGAACTACGACTTTGAAGATCCAATAAAACTTTATCTCACTCGACTAACGCATTATGGTGTAATTTTTTTCTCTTAGAGAAAGCAAATTGTCATTCTCCTTGAGTAAAATTACAATTTTGCCACAAACTCATCAATGGGCATGATAATAATAGCCTTCAACAACATACCTATTCTGTTACCCGACCCTGACTTCAAACCTCAAATCCTCATAATCTTCTTATGGCTTGGTGCCGCAGCAACATTCACTTCAACCTTAATCTCCTCCCCGATGCTCCACTTATTCCGCACACTCCCTCCAATTTCTCACTCACTCCTCTCTTCAAAACTAAAAATAAGGCAATAAGCAAAAAAGTTTCATCCTTTTTTCTTTAAAGATTAAATTTTCTAAATTTCATTAATTTTTTATTTCCAATTAGATTCTTCATTCCGACAATAAATACCCTTTGTTGTTGTTGTGTCACTCTCCACTCAGATATCTTTTCCGCGCCGTAACATTGTTGCTGTGTCCACTCACATGACTATGGAGGAAGAGAAACCTGTCTCTGACAACCGCATGCTCGTTAGTTTCCTTCATTCTCTTCACGTGTTTTTTGTCTTCTATTTTTATATAATCAAGGGTATTCCATTATTCTATGGATAAGAAACTAATCAATGTGAATTTCGGACTGTCCCTCCCGATAAGTGTTGCATCGAAGATTTTGTCTTCTGTTTGGTTTCTGAGAATAAATAAAAAATGGAGGAAATGAGCAGATTTTTTTTTCACTTTTTAGTGATTTATCTGTGGTAGCTTCATTGACTGATTAATCTGATTAATGGTTTTTTTGCATTGGTCTCATTATTTTGGCTTCTGAGTTTATCGATTTTTGTTCATGAGGAAAATAAAATGGAGAGAAGGGACTTCAAAATTTCTGCTTTTTCCCTCTCTTTATCGTGATATATCTATGGTACGGTTTGATTAATTTGGTCTTTGAGTTTTATGAATTCCTCTTGTGGTTTTCGCTTCTGGGTTTATGGGTTTTTGATCTGTTTTTGTTTGGTTCTAGAGGAAAAGGAAGATAGAGTTAGTGTTTTGGTGATTTGTCTGTGATAGATTAATTGTTTGATTAATATGTCTTAATATTTTATCAGCTTAGATCAGTTGATATACTGGCTTCTGGTTTATGCATTTTTTGTTTATGCATTTTTTATTGTTGATGATTTATCTGTGATGGTTTAGCTGGTTATTTAATCTGTTTATTGGGTTTTGTCATTGTTCTTGTGTTTGGACTTTTATTTTTATGGGCTTTGGTCTATTTTGGTTCTTGAGAAGAAAAAATATGGAAGGGTTGGAGACTAAAGTTTATTTTGTGGTGAATTATCTTTGGTGGATTAATCTGTTTGTTCCAATTTTGAAGGTTTATGTTCCTCCGCATCCGTTGATCAAGCACTGGGTTTCCGTCTTGAGGAACGAACAGACTCCTAGTCCCATCTTTAGTGAGTGGTGAAGTTTCTATTTTTGAGCATCATTTTGTAATTTAGTTGAACATTGACCTGATTTTGTTAACTGCAATCAACATGGGAACACCTTTATCGTGTCATTTGATTTTTGAATTTCACAAGATTGTGCTTTTTAAAAAAACTGTTGGTTCAAGTGTGGGCAACGCACTTCCTGAATTGTTATTGTTAAGTGTAGAAAAAACATGACTTATTTAACATCAACAGAAATAATTCTAGGTTGCAAAGTGTGATTGATAAATTTTCAGAATTCATTATTCAAAATATGGTAAGCAATCTTATCTTCTGGTTTATTGAAAACTAGAACTGGAACCTATTGAGCATGATACACTTCGAGCCTGTAGCTCAGTCTTGCATTTTTTGGAAATTCTTTAACCTGTGTGTATCTTATGAATTTAATCAGACTTTGCTTCCTGATTAAATTTATGAAAATTTCTTTTATTGTGATAGGAAATGCAATGGCTGAGTTGGGAAGGCTACTAATGTATGAAGCTTCAAGGGATTGGTTGGTTAGTTTCTGTATCATGTCCTTGCTATCACCCATGTTTTTCACTTATATTTTTTCTATAATATAATTTGATATTGTTGGATTTTTTTATAATAATACTTGACAATCTTAAAACTTCAAAATTAGCCATGATGTTTTGTCATGTAAAATGGTTTGATGTGGCCCGATGCAGTTGTGTTGCGGCCTAAACGCGGTTGCGTTGCAGCTTGACGGGCCACATCATTGTGATTTGGTGACGCGGCTACATCACGTGATGTGGTCCACAATTTGAATCACTGATTGTCGCATAAAAATAGGCATAGGGACTCCTTAAGACTACTATGCCCTTAAGGAAAATTTTCAGCTTTAAATTAGGACTTCTGTATTACCAAATGAAGGACTCAATTATATTTCCCCAAAAAAAAAGTGAAGATCCTGTAAACTCAATAGAAAAAAACATAAATCTGGCCCAAATAAATATCCTTATCACGAGTAGAAAAAAATGGCAAAATAGCCTTGGAAATATGAAGTTAACCGAAATATCAGCTCTCTAACAATCCTTAACTAGTATGGTATACTAAGTTATTTAAAATATTGTTTTCATGCCTTTGTTCATATGATTTCACAAATTTGATGCAATTCATTCTTAAGCTAAGTGTTTCTTAAAGCTGATGCCCCATGTACCACTCTCTTCTCATTGTTGATACAATAATCTGGAACTTGCCACCGGTCAGAAGTGGTGTCCTGAATTAATACTTTGATATCTAAATTTCGATTTGATTTGATTTCATATGGCTATCCAATAGTTTTTGTCTTCCTTCCTATCAATCATCCCACTCATGCTTTTTTTCTTCTCTGCTTTGCTTTAATTGTTTTCAGCCTACCGTTTCCGGAGAGATCCAATCGCCAATGGGTGTTGCCTCAGTGGAGTTCATTGATCCAAGGGAGCCTGTGGCTGTAAGCAGCATATTGCTTTCAAGTCTTTTGATATGTTTGTTTAGAATTAAATATTTGCGGGAGTTTTTATAGCCTGACAGTTAAATCCACCCATTCCACATAAAACAGTTGATTTTTTTCTTTATGCTAAGTTGTTAAGAATTTCAGAGATATAATTTCATTAACCAAAACCATGATCGTGTTTTGGTATTTCTTTGATGCTACTAATATCTACCACTTGTCCAAACTTAAGCCCTTTTACAGTCTTCTTCATGCGGTTGGGTAGCACCTTTTTGCAAACTAGCCTGAATCTTTTACTAACTTTTCAGGTGATTCCAATTTTGAGAGCTGGTCTTGCTCTTGCAGAACATGCATCATCAATCTTGCCTGCAACAAAAACATATCATCTAGGTAATCAAACAAGAGGATGCAGATTCTGTATTGTTGCATAATTTGTAACTTGAAGCCTTGAATTCAAAGGCATGTCCAACAAACATGATATTTGAAGAACAAGACTGCTTTTTACATATTTCTACATTTCTGTTTCATGATTCATTTTAATAAGATACCGACTTGGTTAAACTTCAAAGATTGTTAGTTTCGGGGATGCACTTCTTAAAAACTAGAGTAAATATCTCATCAATTTCTTAATCAGATAATAATTATTTTTTCGCTTCACATTTGAAAAAGGAATAAGCAGAAATGAGGAAACACTTCAACCAACTACATATTTGAACAAGTAAGAAATTTATATTTGAAAGAGAAATATGGTCACCTTGTTTTTCCTTTCCTTTCTTCGCTCACATTGCTCAATTGCCTCTATTGCCTTTTGCTTCTTTTACTGAATGATAGAGCACTCTGTTACATATTCCTGTATATGATTTCCAGGTTACCGAAGAAGTTTGCAGAAGGATCTAAAGTATTTGTGGTTGATCCTATGCTTGCAACAGGTATGTATAATAATTTCCCCTCATTGTTCATCAAGACTGAACCTTTTAACCTCTATCTTCTTGGTAGAATAGTTTTGTTTTAGCAGTATTCATGTTGATTAGTAAGTCACAGATAATCAGACATGTTAGAGTTACAGATAGCCAGATGTATTAGTATTCATTTGAGATTTCAAATTTTTACATGAGAATAAATGAAGTTTTCCCGAAAATTTCAATCAATGTGAATCCGTAACAGCAGGAAGCACAATCTATGAAATATGTGCATCCATTTTGAGTTCCATATACTTGAAAAGTTGAAAATCTGTTAAGGTGACCTCACTGCGACCTTTATTAATATTATTTTGTTTTTCATGTGAATAACAGGTGGTACTATTGTGGCTGCCGTGACTCTGCTAAAGGAACGTGGACTTGACAACAAGCAGATAAAAGTGGTAAGAAATAAGCTGTATTATATTCAGAAACTAGATTTCTTTTTTGTTTTTGGTAGAGCTGCAAGACATTAAGCATGGCCACGAGGTTTCAAATCGCGACAGATTATAGTTTATACATGCATTGTGTGAGAAATCTGATCGGCTCATGTTAACATGTGAGTGACATGTTTTGGTTGATGGAGGTGGCTAGGGTTAAAGATTGTTAGGTTAGGATACATGAGAGCACCATGTTAAGATAAAGAGTGGCAAAAAACCAAAATTTGTAGACATTACATAAAATAATGGTAGTTCATATCATACTTGACAAGATCGAGATCTTACGTAAGATTAAAACGTGTGATCATAAGTTAGATCGTAAGATCCCACCAAACATAAAAAATTGTATTTCAACTTAAACATATGCATTAAAATAGCATAAATATGAAAATATTCCTATCCAAAACTAAATTTATAGATAAACTTACGCTATAACCAGCCGCACTTAGAAGGAACACAAACAAAGAGTAGCAAAACTAAATGGAGAAGCATACAAAAGATGAAACACAACAAGTAACACCCCCATGATAGAGAAACAACCCAATAGAAATAACAAAGAATTGAAGCACCAAAGAAAACCCAAACTCTGAGAAATCAAGAGAAAAAGCAAAGAAAACAAGGAAGATTACAGAGATGAAGGTTGAGAGTTAAGCAAGTATTTTCTGAGTAAGGTGCTAGGGTGTTGGTTGAAGACCCAAAATTTAGGGTTGTTTATATGCATTTTAACAATGGGCCCAGGTCAAAAACCTAAAATTTTGGGAATTTAGGGTTTTTTTATGTGTACTTTAAGAATGGGCTCAGGTTGAACCCGTGTTTTGACCGGATGTCTTTTAGCTTTCAGCCACTCAGAAAGATAGTGCTGATTCCACGATCTCACGTTCTTTCCCGGCGATTTCACTAGTTCTAAAAAATGTAAGGTCGTGCGATTTCACGTGGAAAATCGAAATCTTGTCAGCTCTTCATACTATAACTATGCATCTCTCAATGTTCCATCATATTGGCCTTCTTAATACTCAATACTTGTCCAATATAGGATATTTTGCTAATTCAGTTATACATAGCCTAATTAATTGATTTATGACATTGCAGATATCTGCTTGTGCTGCCCCACCAGCCCTTCAAAAGCTGAGCGAGCAATTCCCTGGGTATTGACATCACTTTAAATTTCTTTACTTTCTCCCAAGCAATTGAGGGTAAGCCTCGACACAACTATAATGTTGTTTACCTTGTGATCGAGGTTAGGGGTTTAATAAAAACTTGGAAACAACCTCTTCACTTGCAAGGATTAGACTGTGCACATCTACCATCCTCCTACCCGTGCACTAGGCCGTCCTTTTACATTCTTTCAAACAATATCACCTGCGAGTTTCTGATTATAAGTATTATATTTTGCAGGCTTCATGTGTATACTGGAATAATTGATCCTGTAGTTAATGAGAAAGGGTTGGTGCCTCATAACAATATTGTAGTTACATTATTGGGAGTTAGCTAATATGTATAGAATTGCAGCATTATTAATGTATTTTATTTCTCTTATGTAGGTTTATAATTCCTGGCCTTGGAGATGCAGGGGACCGAAGCTTTGGCACATGAAATATCTAGCTTGTTTCACTTTATATCATATGCTGATTTTTCTTCCATTCTTCGGATGGCTGCTGAACTTCAATGTGGTTTAATCAGTGGCTTCTGTCTCTGATTTTTCTACATTTTGTACTTGTATTTTATGTGACATCTAAGAGGGTGTGCTTGACTCAACATTAGTATTGTTGTTTAGTGACTATGAGATTACATATTCAAATTCTGGAAAGAGTTTTTTCGTGTGTGGAATATATCTACCTCAAATCTTATTAAGTGGGAGATTTATGCACTAGGTTGCCTTTTTTATTTTGTATAACATCTAGTGACTAAAACTTGTGTTAAGAAATATAATTTTTTATAATGAATTTATTTTATATAGAATACGGTGTCTCTTACATAAAAATTACATGAAAAAGAGTGGCTATGGGGACTCATTTCTTTTTTCAATGATATAAAATTGTTGTACAAATAACATTGTTAAAAAAAGATCAAGAAAAAAACAAAAAATAATTAATTGAGGTTTTAATTGTGGTATACAATAATCGCTTGTGTTTTTAATTGTTGTTTAGGTATATAACTATTACATAAACACATGCATAGTTTATCTCTAAAACATTTCAATATTAGAGTTGCACAAAGTTCCCTGAAACCGTTGAACCAGGGCAGGGATGCTCTTAAAGGCATTGTAAATTTAATATTAAAGAAAAACGGTTGAGCTAAAGAAAATCAGATATTTTTTCCATGTATTCCCTTTGGGTCTGACTCGAACTTCTTCCCGCTCCCTTGGTCAGCCTCCTTTTAGAGTGTATTTTTTCATACCCTAAAGTGTAGACACTGGATAACACCATATACCATGTGAGAGGGTGAATTAAATTTGCAAAATATTGTCATTTTTAAATGATTATTTAGAATTTTTCAACAGAAGCAAAAACTTCTAGAACAATATTGCAGAAAATTAAAAGAGGTAAGGATATAGAGATTCTCATCAAGATGTATATTTATTCACATTCTTCACACCAATATGAGTATTTTATCAAGAGATTTTTCATTATGTAATTAAGTTTCTTATAAGCCTCATACCAAGATTATCTTCTAAAACACCCAATTCCTATAAGAAAACTTTCTTTTTACACAATCGATCACTAAAACCTATGGCGACACTTTGATTTGATAAAGTAGAAGAAAACTTTTTGAATGACTAAGGATTATTATACCCAATCTAATGATGTTGAAATCTTTTTCAAGAACACTTCAAAGTTATTATTACACTAGGCTCTTGAAAAAGTGTTGTTTTGTTTTGAAATACTTAGGATGATATAAGTAGATTTTAGATGGGTTCCAAGGTCTATTCGTAGAGGTTGAAACATTTAGAATCATAATGATATGTTTGGGTACATACTGGTTGAGTTTCGAATTCGAAAATATACTTCCAGTCTATAATAATTAGTTATTTGCTCCTGTTAATTGGTTACCGGACTTTACTGTCCACTAAGTAATTGATTACTCACCTCAGTAATCAGTTATTGGATGCTTTGTACAGTTAGGTAACATTTTACTATGTTTAAAGTAACGTGTTATTCCGTTTCACGTGACATGTTATTCCATTTTCATCATAAAACTCTTCAAACACAACATTTTGAAATCCACTCCATGATCATTTCTAATAGAAGAAATTTGCAAAGACATTTTCATTTTGAACACATTTTGCATATTTTCAAAAAGCATGACCCACATCATTTTTATGTACAAAAAATAATGTTTACTTGAACCTTGATAATTTCCACCAAAATATATTGTCCTAAATGAACCAAATTAATCCATATGCAATAATTATAATGATCTAGAAGTTGAAAAATATGTTTTAGTTTAAAAGATACTTTAGTTTTAGTTTGTTTGCCTTTTTGACATGGTCACATAATTTGTCTTTAACATGTTTATTTTTTTGGCAAACCAACTACAATCTCATGTTTTGTCAATTTATTTAAATGAGCCATATGAATGAAAGCTATCCTTCCATCTCATAACCATACATCACTATTACTAACTATAAGATAGGGAAATCAACGGGGCAGAACGGGCACGAGTAGTGCTTTCTCATACCCATACCTCCATTATTTACGGGTACCCACGTGAGTAGTGGGTATTACGGGTACCCCACAGGTTTTTATGTTTTAATATATTTATATATTTTATATTAATCAATACATATAAAATAATTATTACATAAATAATAAAATTTATGTACTTGTTAAGTTTATCTTATATTTCAATCACTAAAATTCATTATAAAATAATACAAAATAGATAATATATAAGTATAAAATAATAATAAAAATATAATATATCCACTCCCACCCATAAGCCACTTTTATGGGTACCAGTTGTGAATATTTTAACGGGTACCCACGAGGCGGGTATTTTTGCCATCCATACTATAAGACATTTGACCTTTAAGCATAAATAATCTAAATATATCATGTAAATATTGTTTATCTTAGAGTAAATTACACTAACACCTCCTGAGTTTCAGTAAAGTTACACAAACCACCCTCAATTTTTTAAACCTACAAAAAACACCCCTAATTATATACATACATTACACTAACTACCCCTACAGGAGAAATAAGTGTAATTTCTTAAAAAAAGCAATGACAAGTATAATTAAGTCAAACAATATATGATATATTGTGAAAACAAATTCAAATAGCGTAACAATCAATGTTTATCCAGTATTTTTGGTTCGTTACAAACTATATCAATAATTCTAAGAATATGTTTAAATCATGCTTATACTTTATTGTAACTAACCAAAATAATGAATAGACATTGACTCTTATTCTATTTGTACTTGTCTTCACAATATACTTGTCTTCACAATATACTATATTTTGTTTAACTTAACTACACTAATCACCATTTTTTTATAAAAAAATACACTTATCTCTCCCCTAGGGGTAGTCACTGTAATAATGTATGTACATAATTAGGGGAAATTTGAGTGAGTTTTGTTAGGTATCAGTGACAGAATACACCTAGGGGGGTTGAATAGGTGTCACAGTTCCCACTTATCGCTATTTGCACCAAAGCCCTATTCTGGAAAATCACCCAGTTAATCGATTAAAGATATGACTTAATCGATTAAGTCGCACAGAAATAACAGTTGCTGAATGACTCAATTACACGGCTAATTACATATTATACAGAAATGATATAGTAGATATATTTGAAAACAAATGATCTTTATTTGACAGTAATACTATATTCAAAATATCAGCTACAATAGGCAATTAAAAGCTTCTTAAAATAGAAAAGAGATAAGGGAAAGAAACAGTCTGCAACAAGGTTTTTATACTGGTTCGTTTTGTGATCCATTGCAAAACTACATCCAGTTCTCCACTATGATCTGGGACATTTTCTTCACTAAAATTGAAGCCAATGTGTCTTACATACACACTTCTAATTACAAGACCTTGAACTCTACCTTCTTGAGTTCCCAGAACCTCTACCTTGGTTTGACCTTACCCAATCGCCTAGGAAAACCTTTCCTACGATCCAGCCCCAACCAAGAGTATGTTCTAAACTCAAGACCTCCAATTCTTGGTGAAGACTCTCTGATCTCTTTGGTGGTACGACACTAAGAGACGACTTTCCTTGTTACACAAACAACAACAAAAAAAACAGAGTAATGTGAAGCACAAAATAGCTCTAATATTACAAGAAAGAACAAGATATAAACCCTATACAAATCTCACAATTACTATGAATATGTATAAGATCAGAATCATGAAGAACATGTAATTTCTACCCTTAAGAAATCTCTAAATAGTAATGAAAGAATCACAAAAGAACAAGATAGGATGATGAACACATTTGATAATATGCAATGGATGACATGTTAATCCCTAAGCATAATACTATCTCACTCTA
>NW_017719104.1:0-4458 GCF_001865875.1 Lupinus angustifolius
ACATTGCACTTTCAATCTCCTCCTTTTGATGATGACAAACTCAACACCAAATTTGTTTTGATGCATAGCTTGAACATGATCACAAAATGCATGGTTGTTGATTTCAAAGTTAAAGCGCATAGCTAGACAACAGAAGCTTGGTATTATTTACAACCTGCACACATTAAACAACAAAGCAACCTTTCTCCCGTTGACATTATCAAAACGATAAACTAAATGAAAAGATGGTCAAAAGTAAGAAGAGATATGAAGTGAACTCAAACTGTAATTAATCAATTAATATTGGGAATGTAATTAATTAACCACTTGATGAAAGAATTGAACAAGTGCACATATTTGCGAGCATTTAATCGATTAAAACAACAGGTTAATCGATTAAACCAACAAAATACAACAATATGACAGATTTAATGGCATGGAGGGTTATACATGAACCAATCAAGCATTGAATGATCAAGCATTTACATTATAGCATTCAAACAGTAGGCACAATGAAACATAAGATATACATATAACCAAACATGATCAAGACCCATTAAACATGCAATATTTAATGGCATGGAGGGTTATACATGAACCAATCAAGCATGGAATGATCAAGCATTTACATTATAGCATTGAAACATTAGAAACGATTTAAGTTCAAATGGCATGCATATCAAGTCATAAAATTGCAGCAATAGTAGATAGTTAGAGTTACAATCCAGAAAGCAAAGAGAAAATATGTCTCAAAATTACAAAGCAGCATAAATCCTGAAAATTAGCTATCTAGAAGGACTAAACCTAGAGCAATCTAAGATCTAAGGCCTTCTAATCTAGGGATGCGGAGGAGGATCTCTATCATCAGGTACGGTCAGACTACTATCACCTTGGATGAGGAATCTCAGCTTCTCAAACTCTGCACAAAACCTTGCATTTTGTGCCCCAGCAGTGTTCTGGACAAAGCTCCTCGTAGTGTGATATTGGTTATGGATGTAAGCAACCTGACGCTCCTCAAATTGTTCTAAATCAGTATGGTAGGAGTCCTTCAAAGATTGAAAGTGTAAGTCCATCCTGTTGTTCAGTCTTTGCTCCATGGCATCCAATTGAGCTAATCCAAATGATGATTCCTGCGTCGCAGTTCCAGATAGCTCCCCCTGAGTTTCTACATGAGGCTGATCTATACTAGCCCGATCCTCATCATCAGATAGCTCCAAATCCACTATAGTAAAATCTTCCTGGTATTGCCAAGTACTTCCATACTTGTAGATACCCATCTTGTGGATAAGGCTTTCACCAACAAGGTGATCTTTGTCAGAAGTCTCTGTGACGACGGTGTTAGATACGTCAATATGCAGATAGTCAATAATTCTCGATATGAAGATATTGTAGGGCAGCAATTTGGATTGCAATGTAGAGACATTATACATGAGCTTCAGAATTTCTTCAGGCCAATTAACCATTATATTCTCCTTCACAACATACATAAATTTCAGATCATTAACAGTAGGTTGTGTGTGATTAGTGTTCCTCTGAATCAAGATGTACGCAATCAAATAGTGAAACAATCTATTCTCTACCAATAAAGAACCAGCTTTAGTCAGTTCTCCTAGGACATACAGATGGGGACCTCTCAGACATGATTTATATACCTCAGCAACATCGAAATCAACAAGCCATTCACAATCACCTATGCTAACACTAGTAGTGGATAAGCCACCCACATTCATAAAAATGCTACTATCCATCTCAAACAATTTCCTAAAATCATAGACCAATATCTACCATCATTATAAAGGAAGTTAACGTAAAATTCCCTAATCAAAGTGAGGTACAATTTACCCGTTAATTCCAAAAACATTACAGCTCCCTGAGCCTGCATACCTTGCGGAAATTCGAAATTCTGTTCCGCCATCCAGGTAAGATCAACATACCTTATGTAGATGGGTTTCCTTCCCAAAAATTTGGACAACTGGGTCTCCTGAAGTATGAGTGAGTAGTAGGGATCTCCACGGTCGTGCCTCGCGTTCGGATTTGAAGATGAAGCATTAGGAAGCCTACGAGTGCGTTGAGTAGTTGTCTTGAACCTCTTCGAACAACCTCTTTCCATTGTTAATTAAAACCGTGAGTAATGAGAGGAGAAGGAGGATAAGGGAGGGAACCTATAGCTTAGGGTTATGGAATTGGGAATGGGATTTCTTGGAAAATAGAGAAACGAATTGGATGAATTGAGGTGCACAAATGGGTAAAGGTGAGGTTTAATACTTCTATTAAGCTTAGATTTCGAATTTGCTGTTTGCATTTGAGATTTTCAGAGAAAAGGAGGAAGAGAGGGTTTGAAAAGTGACAAAAACGCTTCAGATTCTAATATATCTGCTACTGTTAATCGATTAAGTGTTGGATTTAATCGATTAAGCAGTGTAAAAATTCCAGGTTTTTCAGAAAAATGAGTCCAGGTAATCGATTAAAATGAATCTTAATCGATTAAATTTAGTGAAAATTGAAATGTTTGCTACTGGAACTCATTTTAATCGATTAAGAAGGATAGTTAATCGATTAACTGACATCACATTTGCAGAATCAAGAGGTTTTTGGGTTTTGAAAGCATGCAAAGATTTCTAACATTTATCAAGTAGTTTTTACTAATCCACATATACATTTTCAGCTTGTCACACAAGATCATGAGTCATAATAGGAATATAATGCATTCATAACAAGTATACATTTTGAAGGATAAAAGACATTAATCATGCGAAGCATATAATAACATTTTTTGACGATTTTAATCAAGATAATTTTCATCAAGAATTCCAAGTTCTCTTCGAAGAACATAGAAGGTATCTCGTGAGAGAGGCTTGGTGAAAATATCAGCCATTTGCTTAGATGTTTCAACAAATTCAAGCACACAATCACCTTTTTGTACATGGTCACGCAAGAAATGATGTCTAATTTCAATATGCTTGGTTCTAGAATGCAAAACGGGATTCTTGGATAGGTTTATGGCACTTGTATTATCATATTTTAAAGGAATATTTTCTAGATTAAGTCCAAAGTCCTTAAGTTGCTGCTTCATCCATAGGATTTGAGCGCAACACACACTGACAATAATGTATTCCGCTTCGGTAGTGGATAAAGCAACACATGCTTGCTTTTTACTGTGCCTTGCAACTAAGGAACTACCAAGTAAATGACAAGTCCCGCTAGTGCTTTTCCGATCCAACTTACATCGCCAAAATCGGAATCGAAATACCCTACCAAGGATAATGATGCATCCTTAGGATACCATAATCCCATATTAGTTGTTCCTTTTAAATATCTCATAATTCGTTTTATAGCAGTATAATGTGAATCTTTAGGTAAAGCTTGAAATCTAGCACAAATACAAACACTAAACATAATATCCGGGCGACTCGCAGTTAAATACAAGAATGAGTCGATAATCCCATAATATTTGGTTACCTCGATTGCTTTTCCCTTTTCATCTTTATCTAGATAGTATGCGGACGCCATAGGTGTTGAAGCCTCTTTACACTTTTCCATATTGAACTTCTTCAGTAACTCTTTGCAATATTTCGATTGATGAATGAAGATACCGCTTTCCATTTGTTTGATTTTGAAGTCCAAGAAAGAAGGTCAGCTCACCCATCATTGACATCTCAAATTCACCCTGCATCAACTCAGAAAATTCTTTACATAGAATGTCATTAGTAGATCCGAAGATTATATCATCAACATATATTTGAACTAAAAGCACATGATTATCTAATCTACGAATAAAGAGTGTAGTATCAACCATACCCCTCACGGACCCTTTTTCCAAGAGGAAAGAGCTCAATCTATCATACCAAGCTCTAGGAGATTGTTTCAGGCCATAAAGGGCCTTTTTGAGCTTATATACATGGTTCGGATATTTTAAATTTTCAAAGCCGAGAGGTTGATCTACATATACCTCCATGTAGCCATTCAAGAAGGCGCTCTTGACATCCATTTGAAAGAGCTTGAAGGTTATAATTGATGCAAAGGATAAAAGAATCCTTATAGCCTCTAATCTGGCTACAAGAGCGTAGGTCTCATCATAATCGATGCCCTCCTCCTGGTTGTAGCCTTTGGTCACTAAACGAGCTTTGTTTCTGATTATCAGGCCAGATTCATCCATTTATTACGAAAGACCCATCTAGTACCAATCACTGGATGTTCTTTAGGCTTAGGGACCAAGTCCCATACATTATTACGCTCGAACTGGTTTAGCTCTTCTCACATAGCTATACCCCAGTTTACATCCTCAATTGCCTCATCGATGGTCTTAGGCTCGATTTGAGATACAAAAGCAACAAAGTTGCAAAAGTTATGTAAAGAGCTACGGGTTACCACCCTCGTAGTTATATCACCTATCACTTTGTTGAGTTGATGATCCTTCTTGGTCTTCCATGCGATTGGCAAGTCCTGATGCTCATCTTGTATAGTTTGCTCTGCTTCTGC
>NW_017719105.1:0-834 GCF_001865875.1 Lupinus angustifolius
AAAGCTCTTTTTCGATTATTTAATATAAAGCATTTACACCCAAAAGCATGAAAATGAGAAATATTAGGTCTACGACCTTTTAAAAGTTCATATGGAGTTTTGGAGAAAGTAGGCCTCAAGAGTATACGATTAATCACGTAGAAAGCTGTATGCACTGCATCAACCCAAAAATATTTAGGAACCTTGCTTTCATTTAGCATAGTTCTAGCAAGCTCCTCTAAGACTCGATTCTTCCTCTCAACAACTCCATTTTGTTGAGGGGTACGAGGGGCCGAAAATTGATGCATAATACCATATTTATTACAGCATTTATCAAATAAATGGTTTTCAAATTCGCCACCACGATCGGATCGAATATATACTATCTTATGATTAAACTGGTTTTGGATTTTCTTGACAAGGTTTTTGAAAGACTTAAAAGCATTGCTCTTGGACGAGAGAAATAATGTCCATGTAAATCTAGAGAAATCGTCAACGATCACTAAAGCATAAAAGCTACCACCAAAACTCATAACCTGTGATGGTCCAAACAAGTCCATATGGAGAAGCTCCAAAGGTCTTATTGTGGATATCACATTCTTTTTAGAAAAAGAGTTTTTAACTTGTTTACATCTTTGACAAGTGTCAGAAGTTTCTTGAGTTTTAAAATCAAGTTTTGGCAACCCATCAACCAAATTATTTTTAGACAATTTATCTAGATGCTTTATGTGAATATGAGCGACACACCTATGCGAAAGCCCGATGTCATCCTCTTTGGATATAAAATATTTTGAAAATAGAGTAGTGACATCCTCCAGATTAACCATATAGATATTATTTATATGATATCCGAGA
>NW_017719106.1:0-770 GCF_001865875.1 Lupinus angustifolius
GTATACCATATTTTCTAATATAACAAGAGTAGGAAGTGTGGCCATGAGTGCCACAATAAAAGCATGTAGGAACCTTTTTATTAATTTTTTTCTTATTGGGCCGATTAATAGGTCTCCTATATGGTCTTCTCCTACGCATAGGGGGAATATATCCTATCCTGGTATGGTCACCAACATTCCTAGTTTTACTAAGCATAGTGTCTAACATGTTTTGTCTCTTTGTGAGTTTTGTGAGTTTTTCATTTAATCTTAAATTTTCATTTTTCAAAATCATCGCAAGAATCACAGACAGTTGATTAACATAAATTATTATCAGAGCAATTGCATGCATTACAAGAATAGATCAAATCTCATGTTTCATTTTCCAATTTTAGTTCATCTAATTCTTTTTGTAATGAAACTATTTTTTGTTCATTTAGCAGGATTGCTCTTTTCCTATCGGAACTAATCCTAGCTAATTTCTTTAACTCGTCATGCAATTCGACATACGCATTATACAAGTCCTCATAAGGAGGAGAATCATCAGATGAAGTAGATGAGGTGTCAGAATATACCTCGCTATCTGCCTCTTTTGAATTTGAGCAACAAGCACCATTTGTTCTCGTCATTAAGCATAGATTTTCTATCCCCTCTTCATCTGAGGTGCTGGATGTCGTGTCCTCCTCTAGTACATCCCATACTATATAAGCTTTCTTCGATTTGAAGTCCCGAGGAGTGCTCTTATCTGAATCAACCTTCTTGAGGTAAGTATGACATTGGAACCTTATATG
>NW_017719107.1:0-9595 GCF_001865875.1 Lupinus angustifolius
CTCAAAGTTTCTTCGTCTACATCTGAATCAGATTCATCTTATTCTCTCTCTTCTATGGATTGAGACATTCTTGCCTTGAGAGATATACTTTTCTCTTTGCGATCTGAGTCTTTGTGCATAGTCAGGCGTCCAAGCTCCATTCCATGCTCTTGAAGTTTTCCGAACAATATCGCCAAAGGCATAGAGTCAAGATCCTTTGATTCCATAATAGCTGTTACTTTTGGTTGCCATCTCCTTTCAAGACAACGTAAAACTTTGTTAGTAAGCTCTCCTTTGTTAAACAATTTATCCAAAGTGAGTAAATGGTTAACTATATGAGTAAAACGGTTTTGCATATCACCTATAGATTCATTTGGTAACATATGAAATAACTCATATTCATGTGTCAGGGCATTCAGCCTGGCACACTTGACTTCGCGAGTGCCTTCATGAGTCACTTGTAAAGTGTCCCACATTTCTTTAGCACTTTGGCACTGCGAAACTCAAAAGAACTCATAATAGGATAAGGCTGATGTGATGATATTTTTGGCACGCAGGTTATACTGAACCTTTTTGAGTTCGTCATCGGTCCATAGACTTTTCGGTTTATCTTTTGGTTCATCGTCCACTAAATGTTAGGGAACGAAGGACCCGTTGACTACGGATTTCCAAATATCCGAGTGGATGGCCTCAATAAAAAATTTCATGCGAAGTTTCTAGTAGGCATATCCTTCGCCACTGAAAACGGGAGGGTGGTTAATGGATGCACCATTACCGCCAAAGGGGTTGGTGGAACCCATTTAATTTCCCTAACAGATCACACGGACACGGTTGAGCTAGCACGACGTACTATCTCTGATACAGCTTGTTAGGTATCAGTGATAGAATACACCTAGAAGGAGGGGGGTTGAATAGGTGTCGCGGTTCCCACTTACCGCTATTTGCACCAAAGCCCTATTCTGGAAAATCACCAGTTAAACGATTTAAGATATGACTTAATCGATTAAGTCGCACAGAATTAGCAGTTATTGAATGACTCAATTACACAGCCAATTACAGATTATACAGAAATGATATGACAGATATATTTGAATACAAATGATCTTTATTTGGCAGTAATACTATATTCAAAATATCAGCTAAATAGGCAATTAAAAGCTTTTTAAAACAGTAAAGAGATAAAGGAAAGAAACAACCTGCAACAAGGTTTTTTATACTGGTTCGTTTTACGGTCCACTGCAAAATACATCCAGTGCTCCCCTCTGATCTGGGAGATTTTCTTCACTAAATTTGAAGCCAATATGTCTTACATACACACTTCTAATTACAAGACCTTGAACGCTACTTTCTTGAGTTCCCAAAACCTCTACCTTGGTTTGACCTTATACAATCGCCTAGGAAAACATTTCCTACGATCCAGCCCCAGCCAAGAGTATATTCTAAACTCAAGACCTCCAAGTCTTGGTGAAGACTCTCTGATCTCTTTGGTGGTACGACACCAAGAGACGACTTTCCTTGTTACAAAAACAACACAAAAAAACAGAGTAATGTGAACCACAAAATAGCTCAAATATTACAAGAAAGAACAAGATATAAACCCTATACAAATCTCACAATTACTATGAATATGTATAAGATCAGAATCATGAAGAACATGTAATTTCTACCCTTAAGAAATCTCTAAACAGTAATGAAAGAATCATAAAAGAAAAAGATAGGGTGATGAACACATTTGATAATATGCAATGGATGACATGTTAATCCCTAAGCATAATACTATCCCACTCTAATCTTACATGCAATTCTCTCTGCCTATATGACATACAAAGAATATGAAAATATGCAACTTAGCAATTCTAATATGAATGTATTAATTCGTATATGAAATCTGTTGAAAATACAGTTTATATAGAAAAGTTGTTTTGCTCCCAGTTAGTCGATTATGTAGCCTGTTAATCGATTAACGGGCTGTTAGAGAGTAACTGAAATCTGTTTTTCAGTTATCTGTTGAAACTGTTAAAAACTGTTTTCACGTTAATCGATTAAAGCTTCACTTAATCGATTAACTGACATATTTTCAGTTTAGATGTTAATTGGTAAATTACCTATATGTTATGCTTATCAACTATACATGTTTGACGTTTTATGTTATGCCTATGATTAATGCATGAAAATATAATAAACTAGATGGCATGTCTCATGTAAATGATATTATAGTTTTTAGACTTTGTGAGATTTGCATCTAGGTTTACCTAACTTAAACTCAATAACTAAGACACATCTAAGACTCTAGTCTAGACATGAAGCTCTTGAATATTTGGCATGTTGATTTGTTGAGTTGTCTTTAAGCTTTCACTAAGTCCTTTGTCTTCATCAAAACATAGGCAAACTTAAGTGCTCTCTTGACACATTGCACTTTCAAGTTTAAAAAGAGATGGGTGATTTATATAATTTCACTTAAACTCAATGGGCGTTAGTGTAGTTACTCTTTATCTTATTACTGAATCACAAGTCATCAACAATAGTGAAAGATGGTTTACCAACTCTACCTATACCATGGATTATTTCTTTGTTGTTATCTCCATATGTAACATATCATTTATTTCTTGAAGTTAACATAGAAATTTTTGATTTGTCTCATGTCATGTGCTTTGAACAACCGAGGTCAAGATATCACATTTTGCTTATATCTTTCAAGCACTCCTACATAAAAAATTAAAATGATATGTTAGGTACCCAATATGATATGAGTCCTTTAGGTTATCACTTTTCTCAACCCATCTATATTGGCCAATAGGTATCCTAAATTTTCTAATATAACAAGTATTAGGATCATGTCCTATGGTCTTGCAAAGAAATTTCTTGTCATAAATCTTTATATTATTACCATATTTACAAATATTACTTTTTTTTTTTATAAAAATAGTTTTCTTTACTCCACTAGTTTGTTTATGGAATAGCCAAACTACTTTTGTCATTTGCATGCCTTCAAGTGCTTAATAAATTCTAATTTATGCGTTCCTTTCTTGAAGTTGCTTTCTTGATTCAACTTATCGTTTTTGAATTCAAGAGAGGTAAATTTTCACACTCACATTTGCTTGTATATAATTCTTTTTGTACAGTTTTATTTCGCTCTCGAGAAGTTATATTGTATTTTTTTATTTAAGACATAATTTAGAGAGCATAATAGGTTCACTATGAAATTCATTAAAAGCATTCTACAATTCATCATATGAAGGTTTATCAACTTATTCATAATCAACAACCTCAATACCATCATTTGATTGATGTGAAGTTGTCAAGGAAAGATGCGTTTGTTCCTCGTTTTCTAGTTTTGAATTTGAACCGATATCATTATTTTCCCATGCAATGTATTCTCTTATGGGATTCTTGTCATTCTCTCCTTTGAATGTATTATTATTTTGTAATGAATGACAATCAAACATAATATTTCCTGGTTTTCAACATTCAAAGCAAGTGAAGTTTTACCCCTGCTTCATTGTTCTTATTAAATCTTTTTATTTGACCATATTTCATGGCCTTATTCTTTCTCAATAACTCACTGACTTTCTTTACAAGAAAATTCATATTTTCAATATTGTCTACTTCTGAGTCTTCATCTTGTGAAGTTTCACAAGAATCAACATTTGCTTTCAAAGAAATTGTTTTGTGTTTCTATTCAAGTTCTTTATGCCACTCCAATTGGTTAAGTTCCAATCCATGTTCGTGTAATTTTTAAAAGAGTGTACCCAAAGACATTTTTGATAGTTATTTATTTTCATTACTTGTCAGTTCTAGTTGTCATGCTCTCATTAGTTATATGAGAAATTTCAGATTTAAATCATTGTTAGAGAACACTTTACCATGGGAAATTAAGTGGGTTTTTAAGTGAGCGAACCTATTTTTTAAATCTAGAGTTTACTCTCTCGATTTCTTTATAATCATTTCATACTTCTTCATTTCCATCATGAATTGTTTCTAGAGTGCCTCACATCTCTTTAGGGGACTTGCAAATTAGACACTCTAAAAAACTCTTCTATTCCTAGGGAGAGGTTAAAATGTTTTTTGGCTTTGAGGTCATATAGTACTCTTTTCTTATCATCATTCTAGATACTTCTTGGCATAAGTCGTTTAACCCCATCAACCACTACACTAGGGATAAACGACCTTTGATAGGGAAAATCGCAAGTGCACGATTATGTCGTCAAGTAATAAAATATTGATCCCACGAGGACTGAAAAACTCCTTTAATTATAACAATTAATTTATCCTTAACTCGAGTAGGAATAAAAAGTAAATTTAGAACAATTGAACAATTGACAAGAATAATTATGGAAATAGTAAAAAGGGATTGAAATCTAATTTAGGAAGAGTTCTCAGGATAAGAGTTATCGCCTTTACACTCGCAAATCCTTGTTTTGTTCCTTTTCACGAACTTTAAGTTGTGAGGGTGAATTGCTCTTTGATATGTGTCATCCTCTCTCGAGTTTCGACACATGTACTCAATTGAAGTCGCACTACTCTCGTGGTGCGGTTATCAATCAAATCCTTTACTTGGATCTTTCTATTCAATCGCTTCATAGCAACCCAAGGAGAATTCCAGAAACCCCCAAGAATCCTATTAATACTCTTGTGAATTAGGATTCTAGTTTGAATAACTGAGTGGTCAGATAGTTGAGTTCACCTCTCAGTCATTCCCCAATGTATCTAAGAAGTGTAATTTGCTGGCCAGACAAGTTACACGAATAAAACTCAGTTTAATGATTCAAATCACAACACTCAATGAAATAGATGTAAGAACAAGTGTTTATTGAATGTAAAAGGGCATAGCCCCAATCCTAGAAACAAAGGGAATTACTCGCTCATAATGGAGAAGAGAATACCAAATTCTAAATTAGAGAATTGTAATGTAAAGTGTAAAGTGTATCATCCTGGAGGGAGAACCCTCATTTATCCTAATTACAAAATATTGGGCTAAGACCACCAAAACAAATCTAAAAAATAGGAATATAATATAACATCTATGACTTCTTTTGGCCATTCAATTGGTCTTCGCATAGCCTCAATATTGAATTCCATCTTCTTGCACCCAATCTCTACTCTTTTTGGCGTTAATCCATCCAAACTGCACAACATAGCCAAAAACACCCGCTCAACCCGAACAAAGAGAAATAAAAGCTAAAAACAATCCTAAAGTCCTAATTATGTCTTAAAATGCAAGTTAAATACAATGAAAATGTAGCATAATTTCACACTCATCAAATCCCCTCAAGCTTATCTCTTGCTTGTCTTCAAGCAAGTAATATATCTAACTTTCACAATCATGTATGAATGATGATATAGAAATTATGACCCAAAATAACAAGCAATTTCATGTTAGTTTTGAAATAATGCAGACATCAAGACAAGACAATCATAAACAAATTTAATTGAAGCCAAGTCTTTGAGGCATAACTACTGCATGAATTAGGATCACTCTTCTCTCATCACGCTCATGTGTTTAAAGGTAATAGTATTTTACTCAAAAAACATTGATGAAAGTAAATTACCATAGGCTTGATTATAGACCAAATCGCCACTAACTGTATTTGAATGCATGCAAAAATCAAGAGATCTTTAAATGGTTGTAATGAGGCCAAGGTGAATGATTTAAGATAAGATAGTCAAAGAAAGGGTAATTCAAAAGACTTACAAATGTTTCCCAAAATACTTAAACCTTTTAGACATCTGACTGAAGCATTGAAATTCTCTTAGTAGACATTACTTTACAATATGATCTTTTTTCAATAAACTTTTCTCCTTACAACACACATTTTTCAGTCTCTTCTCTTTTAGTATACTTTGTATTTCTTCTTTTTTTTCTTTTCTTTTTTCCTTTTTTGAGATTTTCTAAAAGAGAAGGGAAAAAATAATTTATTTATTTTTTTCTACACCTTTTTATGGATTCTTTCATCACATGACCTTTTTTTCTTCTTATTTCTTCAACAAAACATCATAAATCACCCCAAACCCTCAATTGAGTAGCTATGAAAAATCGTTAAAGTTCAGGCTAAAAAATGGACAACTAATAAGTTTTCAATGTTTATAGCAAGCGGTTGAAGGTCAAAAGAAAAAGTCCTAATTGTCTCTATCATTTTAATGTATACAAACAAACTTCAATCTTGAAACAGTCACAAATCAAGTTCTAGAATGTACAATCATAGAAAATTATGCACTTGTTAAAGAAAAAAGGTTTTATGCAATTGTCAATTCAAATCAGAACCCTTATTGTGTTTGGCCCAAGTTTCTCACATTTGGTACATTCAGTAGAAGTTATGAAACAAAGACTTTTATTTAACCAAATTTATTTCACAATTGTCAAACCTAATGTCTTTCATGTTATTATTCTATCAACAATTGTTTCTTTAATGAGGTCACAGATCAACAATCGTCATTCATGCATACTTTTTCATTTAAAGCAGATAGACAACACATAGAACAAAGAGGGGGATAGATGATATATGAAACATATGATAATGCATGATAATATGAATATTCAACCTAAAAAATTTAAAATCTATACTGTATACATGACATGAATGAACTATCTAAATGCAAAATCCCCTCAAGCTTAGAAATTTATATTATCCCCAATGTAAAAATCTAAACAATAAGAGAAAGAAAAAGAAAATTCACGGGTTAGGTAGGAAGTGTCCTTAACTCATGTGCCAATTATAAGTGGTTGGCTTCATTGGGTGTAGTAGAAGTACCTGCAAAAGAAGAGAAAAAGGTCCCAAATGACCCATATGTCCCAGATGGACTAGGTGCAAATATCCTATTTAAATGAGGCAACTAATAGGTATTGTTGTGTTAGCACTTTGCCATGTATATTTTAATTTTAATTTTATTTTATTTTTTAGAGTTTATGATTTTTTGTGTGGCCAACACTATATACATCCCCTCACAAAGGCTCCAAACTCTGGGAGGCACTAAAGCCGACACTAAAATACTAAAATTAATGAGTTAAAAAAATGTACCTCTAGCGTGGGTTGCCTCCCACGAAGAGCTCGTTAATGTCATTAGCTTGACGGTTGATCCTTGCGCATCATGTAGGATCCCATGAACTCATACCCGATGGTGGAGGGAGTGTTTTTACTTTCATTTTAGGTGCTTTCCCTTTCTTCCAATTATCAGATTTAGGTGTGATCCTCAAGCTCTCCTCTAGTAGGTTGTAGGGGAGTGTTGAGCTTGCATTTATATAATGACTATCCTCAACCACTTCCTCATCAAAATTTGAAGTGTCACCTTCCAACATGCTTCTCTCCAAGAGATTCTCATATTTCACTTTAGGCACTTCCTCTTTCATTACTTGGTTCAACATATCAACGCTACAACACGAGTACTCAAGAGTAGGTTGTTTAATAGATTTAGCAATATCAAATTCAACCTTTTCATCCCCTATTCTTAGGGAAAGTTTTCCATTTTTAAGATTAATTATAGCACTAGAGGTAGCCAAAAATGGTCTACCTAGTATGATTAGAATTTGTGCATCTTCTTCCATCTCTAGTATTACAAAATCCCTTGGAATGAAAAATTTCCCAACTTTGATAGGAACATCCTCCAAGATATCTATAGGGAATTTCACTGACCTATCTTCTAATTGAAGTGATATAGTAGTGAGTTTTAGTTTACCCACGTCCGACATTTTACATATAGATAAGGGTATGAGGCTCACACTTGCCCCTAAGTCACATAAATCACGGTCAGAATTAGTATTACCATTTAAGTCAGGGATAAAGAAACTACCAAGATCTTTTAGTTTTGGAGGTAATTTATTTTGAATTAAAGCATTAAACTCTTAAGTTAAAGCAATTGTTTCATAATCCTCTAGTCTTCTTTTTTTAGATAGAATATCCTTAAGAAATTTCATGTATGTAGGCATCTCTCGTAGTGCCTTAGTGAAGGGCAGTTCAATATATAATTTCTTAAGGATATCTAAGAATTACCCATATTTCTTTTCTAACTTTTCATTTTCAAATCCATGGGGAAAAGGAATTGGTGGTACATATGGTGGTGGAGCTACATACTTAGACACATTTTCAGAATTTTGTTCCTCTTCAAGGAGTTGTATCTCAGTATGTTTCTCTTCCACTTATGTGTCATTCTCAGTTCGAGATACATCATTGAGTTCCTTCCCACTCCTTAATCAGACAACCTTACAATGTTATTATTTGAATTTTTCTCTGGTTGTCCTAAAACATCTCTATTTGCTTAATAAAGTTACTAGCCTATTGGACAATTTGTGTTTCTAACATTTTTCCATGGATTGTCAGGTTTTCCATCTTAGAATTCAAATCATTAAACATATTTGCAACATTTTTATTAATCGTGATTTGATCATCTTGAAATTTATTAAGGTTAGTAAGTAATTTTTCCTAACCTTCCATTATTGTTATAAGAGTGGGATCAATATGAGAAGATTGTAACTGTGAAAACTATGTTGGAGGTTTCCTATTACCTTGCTCATCCTGGTGTTGATGATTTAGAGTGTTGTTAGTCTTCCAGAAAGATTGGTATTGTGCTGCCTGTATGGTGGGTTGAATTGCTGCCCACTCCTCTCCTTATACTCATAGTAATTGCATGATTCAGGTTGTTCATTGGCCCAAGCTCCATGTACAGGTTTAATGAATTGTTTGCATTCAGACCACATGTTGCAGTAGACCCAATAGCATTAACATGATATTTTTCTAGCTTTCCAAACCTTTGAGAAAGGTTCTCCACCGTGAAAATTACATTTTCCATTTGATTTCCTAAATATTATGCACCAGAGTCTCTCCTTGGATGGTGTCTCCTCTCATTCTCCAAGTGATGATGATTGGAAACTACATTTTCTATGATCTTTGATGCAACATCAATTCCTTTGCACAAAAAGGCGCCACCTGCTGAAGAGTCCAACAATTGTTGTGATGGAAAGTCTAGCCCACTGTAGAAGTTCTGAACCAGCATCCAAGGGGGAATACCATGATGAGGTCAAGCTCCAGTCAACTTATTTATTCTTTCCCAAGCTTCAGCAATTGACTCCCCATCCTTTTGACTGAAGTTCTGGATGAGGTGCCTATAGTGCATAGTTTTTGAAGGAGGAAAATATGTATTGAGAAAAGCCTCCTCCAAAGTTCACCATGTTGCTTGAATTTCAGCATTTTGATTCCTTGGCCACATCTTAGCTCTATCTCTAAGGGAATATGGAAACATGTGAGACGAATGGCATCTTCAGAAGTCCCATGGATCCTTACATTCTCACAAAATTCCAAGAACCGATCAATATGAGCATTCAAATCTTCATGATGATAGTGCGCATGTCAAGAGGAGCACTTTGGAAAGCTTGCTCACTATGTGTTTTGGTTTTGATGAGGAAAACTTGTGTTTCATAAGAGCTTGAAGATCATCAACAAATCAACGTGCTTAAGTCTCAAGATTGGTATTAGACTTAGACTAGTAACTAGTTTAGGTTGAGTCTAAGGCTTAGGTAAACTCATACATGTCTTATATGCATAAAACATTAAATCATTTTATTTTTGAGATATGTCATTCATAATATGTTCATCCATCACATATATACATGTTATCTGTGCATCCT
>NW_017719108.1:0-1795 GCF_001865875.1 Lupinus angustifolius
TGTGTGTTGCGCTCAAATCCTTTGGATGAAGCAGCAACTTAAGGACTTTGGTCTTAAACTAGAAAAGATCCCCATTAAATGCGATAATACAAGTGCCATAAACCTATCCAAGAATCCCGTTTTGCATTCTAGAACCAAGCATATAGAAATTAGACATCATTTCTTACGTGATCATGTACAAAAAAAGGTGACTGCGTGCTTGAATTTGTTGAAACCTCTAAACAGTTAGCAGATATTTTCACCAAGCCCCTTCCACGGGATACTTTCTATGTTCTAAGGAGAGAACTTGGAATTCTTGATGAACAATATCTTGATTAAAACTGTCTAGATGCTTAGTTTATGTCTTGCTTCTTCATGCTTATTAGTTTCTTGAGTTAAAATGAAATTTGTTAAAATGCAAAATGATATCTCATGATAACTTCTTTTCTTTTGTGATTTCATATGTTTAGATTAATCTGTTTAGAACGCATGTATAAGTCCCAAAAAGTTGAAACCGTTCTGCTTGTTCAAATTTTTGTGTGTTTAATCGATTAAGTATTAATGTTAATCGATTACCTGGCCTTCATTTTTGAAAATTCACTGGGCATCAGTTTCTGAAAAATCATTTTTTACATGATTTTAATCGATTAACCATGCCCGTTTATCGATTAAAACCAGCAGTTTAAGTGCAGACAACACTTCGGTTTCA
The DNA here is from genome assembly GCF_001865875.1 of Lupinus angustifolius. NCBI lineage: Eukaryota > Viridiplantae > Streptophyta > Magnoliopsida > Fabales > Fabaceae > Lupinus > Lupinus angustifolius. Next base: position 689 of record NW_017719108.1, read on the forward strand.
CGCTTTTTCGGCATTTTTCTCCATTTCCTCTTGCTTTTAAGTCTCTGGAATTGTGATACAACTGAACCAAGTGCATTAATCTAGATAAACCTCACCCATAACCCTCTCTAATCTCCTAGAAATCTCCAATTTCATCCTTATTTCACTTCAATCCCGTTTTCCCCAAATCAAAACCTTAGGTTAGGTTTGCCACATTCCTTCTCTGTTTGGTCCAACATCAATTCGGTTTCTGCATAACAATGGAGCAAAGTCGCTCAAAAAGGTTCAAAACTCCTGCCAATCATGGAAGAAGACCGGAAGTTGGCTCATCCTCCACTCGGGACCGAGGTGACCCATTCTACTCGCTCATTCTACAAGAGACTCGTTTGGCTAAGTTTCAAGGACGAAAACCCACGTATGTAAGGTATGTTGATCTAACCTAGATGGCAGAACAAAATTCCAGTTTCCCGCATGATATGGAGGCTCAGGGAGCCGTTAAATTTCTGGAATTAAAGGGACAAGTTTACCCTGCTCTAGTTAGGGAATTTTATGCAAATTTCAGATATAAGGATGGTAAATACTGGTCTATGATTTCTGGTAAACTGTTTGAGATTAGTGATGAACTGTTTATGAATGTTGGTGGGTTATCATCTTCGGGTTATGGAATAGGAGACTGCTCATGGGTTAAGGATAATTTTGATCATACTGAGGTGTATAAGTCATTTTTTAGAGGACCTAATTTGTACATTCAGGGTCAACTGACCAAGGCTGGGTCATTAGCTGTTGAGAACAGGCTGCTGCATTATATCATAGCTTATATTCTGGTGCAGAAGAACACAAATCATGCACAGCCCACTGTGAATGATTTGTGTTTCATGTACGCTGTTAAGAATAATGTGATGATTAACTGGCCTGAGGAAATATTAAAGATTATGAATAGTGTTTCTCTGTCACAGTCAAAGCTGCTTCCCTACAATATCTTTATCTCACGGATTGTGGATTACTTGCATATTGACGTTTCTAACACCATTATTGTTGAGTATACTGATAAGGATCATCTGGTCGGTGAGAGTCTGATTCATAAAATGGGTATCTATAAGTACAGTACTACTTGGCAATACCAGGAGG
>NW_017719109.1:0-369 GCF_001865875.1 Lupinus angustifolius
TTAAATCCCAAATTAATTCATTAACTTCGTTTTATGTTTAACTACATATCTATGTCTACTTTTGACCTGGGTTATCTTTTTAATAATGTCAAAAGGGGGAGAAATGTTGTTTTGTTTGTTGTTTGATTGTGCAGGTTGATCTTAATAGTGCTTCTGAAATATTCGCGCATCATATCAATCAGTGCCAATACAATCTTCAAGCTAATCATCAAACAAATGGTGTAGTGTTTGTCATCATAAAAAACGGGGAGATTGAAAGTGCGCATGTCAAGATGAGCACTTTGGAAATCTTGCTCACTATGTGTTTTGGTTTTGATGAGGACAACTTGTGTTTCATAAGAGCTTGAAGATCATCAACAAATCAACGTG
>NW_017719110.1:0-102325 GCF_001865875.1 Lupinus angustifolius
TAATTTGTTTCTATACTATACTGTTGTAACTCTGATATATCTGTTAGCTCTGTATATTTGCTTCGATCTCAGTTGCTTGTCGTGCAAGAAACTGAATCTGTTTGTGTAATCTGAGCTATTTTAATCGATTAAATTGCTTGCGTTAATCGATTATTCTTTCTTTGTTAGTCGATTAATATGGGGTTATTTCAGCATTATTTGTTGTTTGCGAAAAACGGATACTCTGACCGCTACACCTATTCAACCCCCCTTCTAGGTGTATTTTAGCCACTGATACCTAACACATGAGCTCCTCCTCCAAATTGGTTTTGCAATACCATTTGGATCAAAGCAGATGGCAAAGAAAAGTTCTTTGCCTCAATAGCTGAGCGGATTATTCCAGGACGTGAACTGCGAGCATTAAGAGCTGCATAGTCGCGAAGTGGTTTTTTATCTCGTTCAGCCATTGTTTGTACACGCACACGTCTTTCTCTTTGTTGCTTTCTTCTTCTACGAAAAATCCTTCCTAGCTCTGAGTAGTAATTTGAACTTTGCATAAACCAAATGGAAAAACTGCAGAGGTACCAAGAAAAAAGAAAATGCGTAATACACTAGTGTAAAGTAATGAATTAATTGAGAATTAAAGAAATTTTGACACAATCCCCATCAACAAGCGAAAAACTTGATAGGGAAAATCGCAAGTGCACGATTATGTCGTCAAGTAATAAAATATCAATCACACAAGGACTGGAAAACTGCTTTAATTATAACAATTAATTTATCATCAACTCAAATAGGAATTAAAAGTGAATTTAGAACAATTGAACAATTGACAAGAATAATTATGGAAATAGTAAAAAGGGATTGAAATCTAATTTAGGAAGAGTTCTCAGGATAAGAGTTATCGCCTTTACACTCGCAAATCCTTGTTTTGTTCCTTTTCATGAACTTTAAGTTGTGAGGGTGAATTGCTCTTTGATATGTGTCATCCTCTCTCGAGTTTCGACACATGTACTCAATTGAAGTCGCACTACTCTCGTGGTGCGGTTATCAATCAAATCCTTTACTTGGATCTTTCTATTCAATCGCTTCATAGCAACCCAAGGAGAATTCCAGAAACCCCCAAGAATCCTATTACTACTCTCGTGAATTAGGATTCTAGTTTGAATAACTAAATGATGAGATAGTTGGGTTCACCTCTCGGTCCTTCCCCAATGTATCTAAGAGGTGTAATTTGTTGTCCAGACAACTCACACGAATAAAACTCAGTTTAATGATTCAAATCACAACACTCAATGAAATAGATGTAAGAACAAGTGTTTATTGAATGTAAAAGGGCATAGCCCTAATCCTAGAAACAAAGGGAATTACTCACTCATAATGGAGAAGAGAATACCAAATTCTAAATTTTAGAGAATTTTAATGTAAAGTGTAAAGTGTATCATCCTTGAGGGAGAACCCTCATTTATCCTAATTACAAAATATTGGGCTAAGCCCACCAAAACAAATCTAAAAAATAAGAATATAATATATCATCTATGACTTCTTTTGGCACTTTAATTGTTCTTCGCATAGCCTCAACACTGAATTCCATCTTCTTGCATCCAATCTCTACTCTTTTTGGCTTTAATACATCCAAACTGCACAACATAACCAAAAATACTCGCTCAACCCGAACAAAGATAAATAAAAGCTAAAAAAAATCATAAAGTCCTGATTATGTCCTAAAATGCATATCAAATGTAATTCAAATGTAGCATAATTTCACACTCATGAACCTTCTTCGAGAGTGTTCCATATGTCTAAATCTTGGGATTCTATGAAGACTTTCATCCAAGTTTTCTAGAAATCATAATATTATCCTATAAAGCTTGGATGTTTGTTAATATTAGAACACTCACCTAAAAATGATTTGGAGGAAGCCATATATGTAACTTTTACTAGGATCTAAGAAAAAAATTACCCAACCTTGCTTCGGTACTAATTGTAAAAACTAGATAACATCCAAAACGGAGAGAGAGAATTAGGTTTGCAATAATATTGTCATTTTTAAATAATAATTTAAAATGTTCAACGAAAGCTAAAACTTCTAGAAGAATAGTTGCAAAGAATTAAAAGAGATAAGGATAGAGAGATCCACACCAAGATATATAATGGTTCACTTTCTTCATGCTATGTCCAGTCCTATTTTTTAATTCAAGGGATTTATCACTATGTAAGTGAGTTTCTTACAAACCTCAAATTAAGACCATCTTCTAGAACACTCAATTCCCACAAGAAAGCATACTACTTTCTTTTTACACGATCACTCACTAACAACTATAGTGACTCATTGATTTGATAATGTAGAAGAAGACTTTCTGAATAGGGAATGATTAATACACCTAATCTAGTGATGTTGGACTCCTTTTCAAGAACACTTTAAAGTTAATATCACACTAGACTCTTGTATTTCAGAAAATACGAAAATTCAGAATTTCTCTAATGTTTTTCTGAAAAACTTGTGATAGATTTGCAAGAGGAAGTTGTTAAAAAAATGTTTTATTGTTTTCTGAAATGCTTGGAATCATACTAGTACGTCTGAGTACGTACTGTTTGAGATTTAAATTCATAAATACACTTCGAACATAAAGTTACCAGCTATTGACAAGATAAGCAACTGCACCTTATTGTACACTCAGTAATCGATTACTCACCTTATAAATCGGTTATCGGAACCCTCAGTCTGGTCAGGTAACTTCATACTCTATTTCTAGTAATTAGTTACTCTGTTTCAAGTAATCTGTTACCTAAATTTCTAAAAACTCGTTTTTAGAAACTTTGTTAATGTTTTCTATCCATTTAAAATTTTCAGAAACAATTTTGATTAGCTTCATGTGATATCAAAATAAGAACGAACTATTATGGTAAGACCTTAATCTAGAGAACAATAAAATCTTATGTATTAACTTGTGCTTTCCAATCTGCAAGACCTTCAATATTTTTCTTCTTTATTGATGTTAGTGTCTTCATAAAAACTTAGTCAAGATCAAAGAAAGGCTCTTATTCAAACAAAGTAAGGTTTTCATACCCCACATGTGACAAATTCAAGATCTTATTGTAGAATTTAGTTTGGTACTACCAAGCATATCGCTTCACTCTATAGATAATGAACTAATCCCTTTCGGTGTGTATGATTGTCCATCCCAGCAAGTGCCATGCCCAGGAATCGAACTCTTGATCTTTTGGTCATTATGAGAATCTAGAAGGACCTTACACCACTAGACCATCACCTTGTTGGTAACCTACCGTTTAAATAAACATACCTCACTTCGTTTATTTCCTCCAAATATCCTTATACACTTAAAACACCCCAAACCGCTCCTCCACATGAACCAAACTCTCATTACTTTCCCACTCACCTCACCCTATCCTACATCCCCCATTATTCTCTCTCTCTCTAAAAGCAGAGCTTTCACTGTCAGTCTCAATTAACCATTCTCACTCCATTAACCGATGAACACAAGGTTCACTTCTTCACTTTCATTTTGTTTTCATTTTTAGGTATTTTTGGTTTTCCTTTGTTTGTGTTTAGCTATGGGATTTTATTAGTAAAATGCAATATGTTTTAGGTTGAACACAAGAGATGATGATAAGGAGCATTACACTCAATGGGATAAGCTCTTACAATGTCCCAAGGTAAGGAACTCGTTATAAGCTCTTAGAATGCCCCAAGATAAGGAACTCACGATAAGCTCTTAGAATGCCATGAGGAAAGCTCATTAGTAAGTTACTGATTGAGGAGGAACCCATGAGAATCACTCTCGCACTATGCTCTAATCAAATCTCCAAACAAGATCTTTTATCTTTGATTTTAATGATTCCAAGCACTAAAGTGAACCCAATAACCTTGACACACATCATTCAAATTTTGGGTGCCCATCCTTAACACACATCATTTTCTCTTTCTTTGAAAGTATTTGTCCTCAAATTCACCTCTTTGTGTAGGACTGATCGAGTGCACACCATTTCACAATGAATGATGATTTTATGGTACTTGTTCTCAAATGAACTTCCAAAAACGGGTTGGATGAACAAGGATGCGCTTGTGATGATGTCAACTTGTTTTCTCAAATCATGCATAAAAGAACAAACATTAGAAATAGAAAGCATATTAGAGATAATAGTATTCTAACTTTCTTTCCTCATTTCCCCTTTTTTTTCTCTAAATTCCTTTTATTTTTTCTCATTTGTCTTCTTTTCTCTCAACTCCTTTACTTAAATCTCATTTTTTTCCTTCTCTTATTTTCTCTCTTCTTTATTTTCTCGTAATCTATTTTGGTCATTTTGCGCAACCTCTAGAAATAAAGGAATAAGAGTTATCATACATTTATTCTTATGACAATAGAGTGTATTGGGAGGACAATGCGATAATACATGTTTAGTTTTATGCCATGGTCCACCAAGCAAAAAATGGCCCATGGGTTCTACTTTACAAAGAACAATATCTTTATACTTACTAATGGAGAACATGGACTGTGACTCAAGTTTCCATCTAATATGTCTAGATTAACTTTTGACACCAATCTAATACTAACGATGTTAGAGTGATACTTACCATCAATAACGAGAGAATATAACATCAGATTTGAAATTGTTGTTCCTCTTCAATATTGGTTTTCTTCGATCCTACTGGTTGTTGCTTTTGGTTCAGGGGACTCCAACTGAAGAGTTGAGATTTATACCAACTAATGAGATCCTACATAGCATGGAGGAAGCTACCAAACGTTCTTTAGTTGGAAAATGATTTTCAAGAATGTGGAGGTGGTAGGATGATGGGTTCATATTAGAAACTAGAGGGTACTTATTTATATTCCAATGAAGGCTGAAGTTCATTTAGAAAAACATTGACCAATGGGTTTTGTGGTAACTTAAATCTACTGCTATGAATTAAAATGATAATTATGTAATGAGAGGAAATGGAGGAGACAAGCGATGATGATAAGGGACGCCAAGTTCAGCAAGAGTGATAAGCCATTGTAATGCAACAACATAAGAAACTCTTGATCAGTTATGGTTTGGAACTATTATTATCTAAGGGCTCTAAAAATCGAGAGGGTAGGGTGGGGGCATGAATTGGTGTGTGACTAATTCACTACTGTTGGTGCAGTGGAACCGATCGTTGTACAACGTTGGCTACAAGCAATCAACTAAAGCGCATAGAATATATAGAATAGAAGAGACAATAAAGTTTGGTGACGGGGTTCGGCCAATTATGCCTACATCTCAGGGAGCGCTGAGCGGCTACCAAGATATTATTAGAGAATAAGGATTACAAACCCTAGCACACCCTTGGGCCCACCTACCCATGAGGTGTTTCTATTTGGTGTTTATATCTGGTGCACATTATAACAAGGGACTTGAGTCCAATATATAACATTGGTTACTCTACTCTATTCCAATACTAGACAATGTGAACACAATAACATATTTCAAGCATCCCCAACAATCTCCACCTTTGTTGAAATAGACGAATATCTCGCACTTTAGGAAATCTACAGAAGAATCTCAACCTTAGCGAATATATGACTCCACCTTGTTCAATGTCTAATTCTCTTTAATTGCTCCCCTACATTATAGACCTTCTGAGTATTCTTGACAATGTTACCAAGAGCCTAGCTCTCCAAACTTGTAGTGCAGCTTCCCGTACCGCCATCAAATGGAACACGCCACCTAGCCACCTATTGCTAGGAAGTCTTTCGATATATTGGAACCTCTACACAAAAGTTCATCAACAATCGTCCTCTTCAATACTCATAAAAAACTGAACCTTGGAGCTTTCTTGGAAAGCCTCAACCGCTACCACTATTGTCTACTCCGACAATCCTAGTTCAAAAGAACTATCATGCTCCATCATACGGAGTATACCCACAATACACACCTTCCATTAATTCTAACTAATGTATGTGTCACATACTTGCATCCAAGCCAATGCCCATGTCACACCCTTGCATCTCTACAAATGCTTGTGTTACAACTTGTATCAAAACCAATGCCCATGTTACACCCTACATCAAAGTCAGTCAGCGCCTCTATGCTTTTGTGGATCTGCTAACAATTAACATCCTTCATTATGACGTCTCAGACACGCCATTAGGATATTTCGCTTCTCATCTCAAATGAGAACATTCTTTCAACATCTAGAGAGATATTGTCAGCACCTATCTCTGGGTCAACCTCAACCCATGAGTCCCTATCTCCACCTTGATCCTAATTCAGTACATGAATTTCAGGGATTCATGATCAACATATATCGCCCCCACAACAGTTTGACCATGTTTTCTTCTCCTTTAACTCATCTACTCTATCTTTGCCACTACCTTTGATACACCTTGTCTAGCCATCACGCCTTCACCCTCTTTAGCCATTATCTAGCACTTGGATTATGAGTCGTCTACCAATTGGTTCTAATACCAATTATTGGTGCAGCGGGAGCGATCGTTGTGCAGCGTTGGCCACAAGCAATCAAAAAAGACATAGAATAAATAGAAGAGAAGAAACAAGAGAATTTGTTAACGGGGTTCGACAAATTGTAGCTACATTCCTAGGAGCATTGAGCGGCTACCAAGATATTATTAGAGAATAAATATTACAAACCCTACCACACCCATGGGCCCACCTACTCATGGGATGTTTCTATTTGGTGCTTATATCTGGTGCGCATTTTAACAAAGGGACTTCAGTCCAATATATAACATTGGTTACTCTACTCTATTTCAATACTAGACAATGTGGGACTAACACAATAACATATTTCAAGCATCCCCAAGAATCTCCACCTTGATTGAAATAGACAAATATCTCGCTCCTTTGGAAATCTACACAAGAATCTCCACCTTAGCGAATATATGACTCCATCTTGTTCAATGTCTAATTCTCTTTAACTGTTTCCCTACAACATAGACCTTCTAAGTATCCTTGACGATGTTACCAAGAGCCTACCTCTCTAAACTTGTAGTGCAACTTCTCATACCACCATCAAATGGAGCATGCTGCCTAGCCACCTATTTCTAGGAAGTCTTTCGATATATTGGAACATCTACACAAAAATTCACCAACAATCATCCTCTTTAATACTCAGTCAAACTCAACCGTTACCACCATTGTCTACTTCGTCAATCCTAGTTCAAAATAACTTTCATACTCCACCATAAGGAGCATACCCACAACACACACCTTGCGTCAACGCTAACTAATGATTGTGTCACATCCTTCCATCCAAGCCAATGCCCTTGTTACACTCCTGCATCTCCACCAATGCTCGTGTTATAACTTGTATCAAAGCCAATGCCCATGTTACACCCTACATCAAAGTCAGTGAACGTGTTTGTGTTTTTGTGGATCTGCTAACAATTAACATCCTTCACTATGACGTCTCAGACACGCCATTAGGATATTCCACTTCTCATCTCAAATGAGAATATTCTCTAAACATCTAGAGAGATATTGTCAGCACCTATCTCTGGGTCAACCTCAACCCATGAGTACCTATCTCCACCTTGATCCTAACCTAGTACATGAACTTCTAGGGTTCTGGATCAACATATATCGCCCCTACCACAATTCTGCCATGTTTTCTTCTCCTTCAACTCATCTACTCTATCTTTGTGAGTACCTTTGATGCACCTTATCTAGCCATCACATATTCACCCTCTTTAGCTATTATCTGACGTCTAGGTTAAGAATCATCTACCAATTGGCTCTGATACCAATTTTTGGTGCAGCGGAAGCGATCGTTGCGCAACGTTAGCCACAAGGAATCAAATAAAGTGCATAGAATAACTAGAAGAGAAGAGACAATAGAATTTGGTAACAGGGTTCGACCAATTGTGCCTACGTCCCCTAGAGCGCTGAGCGGCTACCAATATATTATTAGAGAATAAGGATTACAAACCCTAGCACACCCTTGGGACCACCTGCCCATGAGGTGTTTCTATTTGGTGTTTATATCTGGTGCACATTATAATAAGAGACTTGAATACAAATATAACATTGATTACTCTACTCTATTCCAATACTAGACAATGTTGAACTAACATAATAACATATTTCAAGCATCTCCAACAACTACTTTAATAACAAAATTCAACTTTAGATCTCTTAATCGATCACCTAATCTGCAAAAAACTTTAGTTTTTGAAACTCCAAATAATCAATAATGTGAAATCAAGTTGCAATTATGCAATGTTAATTTCAACTTAATAAATTAACCAATCAATTATAACATAAACCAAAAAACTCAATTTATTTAAGATTGACTAATTGACTTCAAGACCGGTCAATTATTATATGTAAATAGATTCTAAACAATTAATACATAATTCATCATATTAACAAATGTAAGTTGGAAATCTAAAAGTATAGAGAGAGAAAATGACACTAGAGATTTTATATTTGTTCATGTCAAGAATGACGTTACATCCAGTCCCTCAGTTGATTTGAGTATTTTCAGTAATTAGAGTTATTATTTGATACAAACACAGATTAGAAACGACTTCCCTATTTTTCTTGAGAAGCTTGGCCTTGGTTGATTCTCCACAAAATCATAGTTTCTATTTTATCCTACAACGATCACAACCTTCTAGATTTAAGGTTATCTCATCAATAATCTAACTATTTCCTTTGTTTTCCAATTTAGTCAAAACTTTTGTGTTTAATATAAACCTTCTTGTACAAATAACAATGAAAATCTAGAGCAAATAACATTTCATTGTTTTCTCAAATCTATTGATAAAACTAAGATTAAATATACTATATGAACACCAGAGAAGATAAGAAGAAGAATGAATATGACTCAATCTTTATAATTTCTCCAAGATTCAATCTAGTTTCTTCTTGATTTGAAAGTTGTAGAATTTGATTTAAATTTATCTTTTGTAAACTAAAAATTGAATGAATTTTTGTTTCCAGAGATTATTAGAATTCTTGGATCTTGAAAGATTATATAAGACTTTTATAATTTTGTTTTTCTGAACCATATATCAATTAAGGCTTAGTTATAATTGATTATTGATTTGTTAAAATATCTTAATTGATTATTTATACAGGACAATCAATTAACTATAACTCAAAATATTTTCTGGAATAATGTAGTTGTTGCATAATCCATTATCTAAGGTAAAACTCAGAACCAGGTATGAAAGTTAACTTTTAAATTTTTAAAATCTATTAATTTGAACCAGGTATGAAAGTTAACTTTTAAATATAGTCATATTAAACAATATTTTCCACTTGGGGCGAACACTCGATATGGAAAGTTTTCACTTTACACATTGCCCAGAGCGACATCACAAATGCGCCTGATTTCCTAAGCTCATTTTACTCGATTAAGAAAGGCTTTTCTCCACTAGTCACACCCCAACTAATGAACATGACTTGCGAAAATATTTTAGAACCAATATTTTAATCAACAACCCCATTCCTTACTCTAAAAACTACTCATCTGTTATGGCTGATAAACAGAAGGTGGCAAACGACGTGCAGGAGAAAACCGTTACACAGTAGAGACACGTGGTTGGTGGAGAGGATAACACGCTGAACCGCAAAAGTGGAAGAAAGAGGGTCTCCAATAGGGCACTGAAGGACTACATGTGGGGCATGAAGTAAGGATAAAATGTGGAAAAAATGGGAGGAACGTATGAAAAAAGTACTCACCGACTTCTCTTCCCTTGGCCCATTCTCTGGGAATTATTCTTCTCCTTCAACCTTGTATTTCCCTTCTTATTTCTAAATTCTTGCTTTCTTAGTATTACTTCTGTAATCACAGCATGACGTAAATGCTGAAAACTCCTTCCATTGTAAGAAATACATACTTATAAATAATACAAATTACAGGGTTTATATTTCTCTCTATATTTCTGAGTTTGTCCCTTATAATTTGGTGCTTTCATTGCCCACCATGGCTGAGAATACACGCATGAAGGAGCTGGATTCTAATGTCAAGAAGATCTTGGAAATCATGGAGAAACGTGATCAAGTTTACAATGACAGATTTACAAAGATCGAAGAAGCGTTAGCTTCTCTAACCGTGGCTGGTGCGAACTCAAGCTCGATTGAAGGGACTTCACAACCTTTTCAGCTACGAAACATCAAATTGGATTTTCCCCGTTTTGATGGTTCTAATGTGCTCCCATGGATCTTTAAAGCTGAACAATTTTTTGACTATTATTCCACTCCAGATTTGCAACGTTTAACAATTGCTGCAGTGCATTTGGACAAGGATGTGGTTTCCTGGTTCCAAATGATGAGTAGAACTAATCCCTTCCATTCTTGAAGTGCATTTACACGAGCATTAGAGCTAGAGTTTGGGCCCTTTCCCTTTGAATGCCCTCGTTCAACATTGTTTAAGCTGTCACAAGGAAACTCAGTTAATGAATACTACTTGGAATTTACTGCATTATCTAATAGAGTCTCAAGCATTTCAATTGATGCTTTACTTGATTGTTTCATCAGTGGATTAAAGCCCGATATTAGACGCGATGTTATAGCACAAGATCCTCATTCTCTTCTTAAAGTAGTGGCCCTAGCTAAGCTGTATGAGGAAAAATATAACACCCCCACCAAACCATATTTTCCTACACCATATTCAAGACAACAACAATCCAACACATACCATAAACCCACCTCTCTTCCAGCCTTACTACCCACACCACCTCATAAACCCTTTAACCAACCACCCAAACCATCCCCTATCAAAAAAATGACCCCAGCTGAAATGCACCTCAGACATGAAAAGGGTCTTTGTTACACATGTGACGAAAAATTCTCCCCAATCAATCGTTGCCCAAACAAACAATACCTATTGCTTCAATTTGATGAGTTGGACGACCCACTGTTAGATGCTGCTCCACCTGATCCCTCTCTTGGCTCTGAAGACATGATCCACCCAGAAAACCACATCTCCTTCAATGCCCTCAATGGCTCTCCTGGAATAGGTACCATGCGATTCCAACGGTCTATTAATGGTGTCACGGTACAAATTCTGCTTGATAGCGGAAGTTCTGACAATTGTTTACAACCACGTTTGGCTCATCATTTAAAGTTATCTATTGAGCCCATTCCAAGTTTTCAAGTTATGGTTGGCAATGGCAATTCATTAGTGGTTAAAGGATTAGTCAAGGATGTTATGATCTCAGTCCAAGGCCATATGCTCAGATTACCAGTCTATTTGTTGCCGGTTTCGGGGGCAGATGTTGTTTTAGGGGCGGCATGGTTGGCTACCTTAGGTCCTCATGTTTCGGAATATAGTGCTTTGACATTAACATTCTATCTAGACGGGCAATTTATCACACTACAGGGCATAAAAACTCACAGCCCAAGTCCAGCTCAGTTTCACAACATTAGGAGATTGTGTACTACCAACGCTATTGCAGAATTTTATGCAGTTCAGTTTGTACCTGTTGACGCATCTCAAGACCCATGGCTGGACTTACCTACTGATATTCATCCAGACTTATCCTCCTTGCTGTACTCTTATAAAACAGTGTTTGATAAGCCATTGGGATTACCCCCGGACAGATCACATAATCATGCTATTCCATTAATTCCAGGTAGCAATCCTGTGAAGGTTCGTCCTTATAGATATCCTCATAGCCAGAAAGCTCAAATAGAGAATATGGTAGAAGAAATGTTACAGGAAGGGATCATCAACCCAAGCACTAGCCCATTTTCTTCACCAGTGTTGTTGGTCAAAAAGAAGGATGGGACTTGGCGCTTTTGTACAGATTACAGAGCGTGGAACAACATCACTATTAAGGACACTTTTCCAATTACAACCGTGGATGAGTTACTGGATGAACTGTTCAGCGTGAAAAAATTTTCTAAGCTGGATTTGCATTCTGGATTCCATCAAATACTAGTCTCCCCGGAGGATAGGTTCAAAACAGCCTTTAGAACACACCAAGGCCATTATGAATGGCTAGTCATGCCATTTGGCCTTACAAACGCCCCGTCCACCTTTCAAAGTCTCATGAACTCAATCTTCCACGGCTTGCTTCGAAAGTCGGTGTTAGTTTTTTTTGACGACATATTGGTATATAGTCCGTCATGGTCAGCTCAGTTACACGACTTAGAAGCTGTTCTGGGAAAATTGCAACAACAACACTTATTTGCCAAATTATCTAAATGTCAATTTGGATTGCAAAGGATTGACTATTTGGGCCATACGGTATCTAGAAATGGTGTAGCCATGGATCAAAATAAAATCACAGCTGTGTTAGATTGGCAAATTCCTACATCCCTTAAACAACTTCGCGGCTTTCTTGGGCTCACCGGTTACTATCGCCGATTTATTAAGGGATATGCGACTATAGCATCCCCATTGACAAACCTTTTAAAGAAGGACAACTTTCATTGGGATTCCACAGCTACTGCCGCATTTCATCATTTAAAGAAGGCAATTACAACAGCCCCGATTTTGGCACTTCCCAACTTTAATAAACCATTCACACTAGAAACAGATGCCTCTGGATCCGGTATTAGTGTTGTCCTTAGCCAAGACCACCATCCCATTGCTTTTTTCTCAAAGAAATTGTTCACTAGAATGCAAAAACATTCGGCATATGTCAGGGAGTTTTATGCTATAACAGAAGCCATAGCCAAATTTTGCCGCTACCTCTTGGGACATAAGTTCATTATCAAGACAGACCAAAAGAGTTTGCGTAGCCTAACTGATCAAGCCATACAAACTCCAGAGCAACAAACATGGCTCCCAAAATTCCTTCGTTATAATTTTACCATTGAATACAAGCGGGGTTGTGACAATATAGCAGTTGATGCCCTATCACGGTCATTCTTTATGGCCATTTCAGAACCACAATGGGATATTCTTCCTAAATTGCGTGAAGCAATTGCTACTGATCCTAAGTGGTCCCATATACGCGACTCATGCATTCAAGGTAATTCCCCTCATCCATATTATACTGTCCATGATGACTTGCTGTCCTGGGAAAAAAGATTGGTAATTCCTCCCAATCATTCCCTCATCAAACAAGTCTTGACTGAATTCCATACTTCCCCCATTGGAGGACATGCGGGAATAGCTAGAACAATGGCTCGAGTTATTGCTCAGTTTTATTGGCAAGGTATGCAGCAAGATGTCAAAATCTTTGTCCAACAGTGTTTGCTTTGTCAACAAGCTAAAACCTGCACTACACTGCCAACGGGACTACTTCAACCCCTACCAATCCCAGAGCGCATATGGGAGGATATCGCTATGGATTTTATAGTGGGATTACCTCCTTCCAATGGCTTCACAGTGATCATGGTAGTCGTAGACCACTTATCAAAATATGGCCACTTCACTCCATTAAATTCAGATTACACGAGCCACAAGGTAGCTGAGCTCTTTATGCATTCCATTGTTCGTTTGCATGGGCTTCCAAAATCAATTGACTCTGATCGTGATAAAGTTTTTACAAGCCAATTTTGGCAACAATTGTTCAAGTTGAGTGGCACAACTTTGGCAATGAGCATGGCGTATCATCCTCAATCCGACGGGCAATCTGAGGCACTAAATAAATGCTTAGAAATGTATTTACGCTGTTTCACAGTTGACAATCCAAAAAACTGGAGTAAACTATTGTCATGGGCCGAGTTTTGGTACAATACGTCATTCCAAGCCAACATTGGTATGACCCCTTTCAAGGCAGTTTATGGACGTGAACCCCCCACAATTACCAAGTATTCTTTGGACCCTCAAGATCCTCCTTCACTGCAAGAAATATTGCTGCAACGTGATGACGTTCTCAACCAATTGAAAAGCAACTTGAGCAAGGCACAATATCACATGAAGAAACATGCAGACAAAAAACGTGCCCCACTAGAATTTCAAATAGGGGACATGGTTCTTGTTAAACTTCAACCTTATAGACAACATTCCCTTGCCTTAAAAAAAACCAGAAATTGGGACTCCGCTACTTTGGTCCCTTTTCGGTGATACAAAAGATTGGTTCAGTTGCTTACAAGTTATTGCTTCCACCGACTGCCAAAATTCACTCGGTTTTTCATGTGTCCTTATTAAAGCCATGCAAAGGTGACCATATTCAGCAGTATATTCCACTACCATTGCTAACAGATGCTTTGGGTCCCATTATTCAACCTTCCAAAATACTACAAACACGTATGATTTTACGTGGAGCTGATCGCATCCCTCAGGTTCTTGTGCAATGGGACGGATTCGAACCCCCTAAAACTACTTGGGAAGATCTGTCCTCCATACATGCAGATTATCCTAATTTCAACCTTGAGGACAAGGTTGATTTTTATGGGGGAGGATCTGTTATGGCTGATAAACAGAAGGTGGCAAACGACGTGCAGGAGAAAACCGTTACACATTAGAGACACGTGGTTGGTGGAGAGGATAACATGCTGAACCACAAAAGTGGAAGAAAGAGGGTCTCCAATAGGGCACTGAAGGACTACATGTGGAGCATGAAGTAAGGATAAAAGGTGGAAAAAGGGGAGGAACGTATGAAAAACGTACTCACCGACTTCTCTTCCCTTGGCCCATTCTCTGGGAATTATTCTTCTCCTTCAACCTTCTATTTCCCTTCTTATTTCTAAATTCTTGCTTTCTTAGTATTACTCCTGTAATCACAGCATGACTTAAATGCTGAAAACTCCTTCCATTGTAAGAAATACATACTTATAAATAATACAAATTACAGGGTTTATATTTCTCTCTATATTTCTGAGTTTGTCCCTTACATCATCATTAACAATCCAATTTTGTACATTACACAATTGACGAACTAGAATCGTTCTTCAGTTGATCAAGTATCTAGGATTTGAAAAATATAATGCAATTTATTTGAGTGAATCTTACATACTTAATTGAAGAATTGGGAAAAAATATTTCACAATTTTCACTTGAGTAAAGTTGGTAGAATTTCATTTTTTTTATATTCCCCATACTTGACTCAACTGAAACATGTGATTTTCCTTTTCCAATTCTTCAATTGAGGGATGTATATAGGATTTCATTGAATACTACATATTTCACTAACATGGGATTTTTTTTCAATTCTTTAAGTGAAATATGTAGGATTTCACACTTACCTCAACAATTGAGTAAGGTATGTAGGATTTCACACTTACCTCAACAATTGAGTAAGACATGTAGGATTTAACTGACTATCAACCTAATTCAATACGCGAAATTTTTTTCATGTACTTCATTTCATTTTTCATATTCTACATGTTCCACTCAACTAAAAATGTGGATTTTTTTCTAAAGGTGTTAGAGTATTTTTATTGATAGTTCTCGTCATTATCTCATAAAAAAAACTACCAAATATAGTTTTTTTTAGTGTGAAAGATGAGTGGTTGTTTTGGAGTACGACCGTTTTGAAATGAATATAAAAGTATAAATTTTTATGCTTATATCGTGTATATAAACCGTAAATGGTTAACTGGCTTACAAATTCATTATGTATATTTACAGTAAATATATATTACACTCTTATTAAAAATATTGTTTGGAAATCGTTAAATGGGCTCACACATTTACTATTTCGCTAATAATGGGTTCTGGTTAGTCCATAAAACGGAATTAGATACATTTAAGTTAGATATATATTTTTTATCAATTACAAATATGAATTAGTTACAATAATAAAGAATCTGTTGGTGCACGTCCCAATAATAAAAGCATCAATTTTGGGATAAATATATGTTATTGAAAAGTATATCTAAAATCATGTTCCAAATTAATGAAAACATATAATAAATATTTTTTATTTTTTATTTTTCTTTAATTATCATTGGTTTGGGATAAATTTTGGGTCCAACTTTGAAGGAGAATCATAAAAAAAAAATACACACTGATTTCCCCAATGGCTCTGCTTCTAGCAACGTTTCAAAAGTCAGTTACTTTTTTATTCTTCATTTCAATGTTGTGCTTCATGCTTGGTAATGAAAATTTGAGTATTGGTTAGAAATAATATTGTAGTGTTCTATTTTGTTAAGCCTGATATAACATGATAGTAAAATTTTATTCATATTATTTGTTCTCATGGAAAGCACTCTCTTCATATTTGGTTTGGTTAATTTTTTGTTTTTAACATTTACTAGAATGATATTCGTGTATTTAAACGGGTCGATGTGTTTTATTGGTGACAGGAATTTAAAAAGTTAAATTTTAAAGTTGTATAATAAAAGAGAAAAATATATTGTTATGTTGTAATATATTTTAAATAATTAACATATATATTTTATGATAAATATCATGAAGTGTAACTTTAGCCGCTGATGATCTTGACTTTTAGTATTGTGGATGAAAACTTGTTAGTTTGTATTTATCTATACTATATATAAAGCCAAAACTTGAAATAACTTCCCTCATGGTGTAATTCTCACTTCCTGTTTTGCCCTTGACATTATTTAATTTTTACAAAAAAACCATATAATTCTAAGCAACCACCACCAACACATTAATAACCACATATCTCACCTTAAATTAAAAATTATCATAAACACACAAAAATATAATATAAAGTACATCAAACGTAACAAATATATTCTAAATCTAAAAAATGAAATATATAAAAATTGACTATATAGTATCATGCAATATTCACCGGCAAGCACGAAGTGCCTGTACACACTAGTATTCATATAGTTGAAATAAATGATACATTAGAGTTTAGAAAAAATAATAATGTCGTATACGATTCTTAAAGTAGAAAAAAATATATGTTACAAGTTTTGGAAAACTTCCTTATAAATAATGTTTGTTGTTGACATTAGAGTTTTATCATCCTTATCATGTATTAAGATCTTCGATCCTTTTTAACTTTATACTCTTGAAATTGCCATATATACTTGTGTGAAAACTATATTTTTATATCCTTATTTACTTCACTTATACATTGACTTAATATCTCACAACTTTGAATTTCTTGAAAACTATATTTGAAAAAAGTAGAATTAATGTTATAATTCTACATTCATGTGTTAATTAATTAATTTTATTAATATTTGTTCGTAAATAAATAGTACATGCTTCTGAACTTATCTATGTTTGAAATTTCTTCATTTATCAACAATTTTGAACCATAACATAAATTAGAATGAGATAGTGAATATTTACCTAACAAATGATAAAATAATAATGTAAATAAGCAAGATAAACGAGAGAAACAAATGATATTTGATTAAGACATGCAAGTTTTAAAAATTAGAGTAAATACTCATTTTAGTTCCTTATATTTTTCGACCTTACCATATTAGTCTTTCAAAAAAGAAAAGACCTAAAATGGTCCCCAAAATTTCAAATGTGGGTCAAATTAGTCCTTTTTGGGGTCAAATTAGTCCCTACCAAGTGTTGTAAACACATGTTAAAAATGACTAATTTGACCCACATTTGGAATTTTGGAGACCATTTTAGATCTTTTCTTTTTTGAAGGACTAAACTGATATGTTCGAAAAATATGATGGACTAAAATGAATATTTACTCTAAAAATTATTATGGCTTTGTGGTTCTTTGATAATAATCATGGATGCATCTATCGATTTATTATTGAAATGATTGATAAATTTTGTTGCATGACCTTCCCAAAGTGCACAACTAATAATATCACCGCCACTTAATTTTTAAAATTAACTTAGAAAAATTACAAACATTTATAAAAATAAATAAAGTAATATCATTGATGACCTTTTTAAGTTTGTCTCAGTCTAAGAGAATATTAGTTCACGAGCAACTCTAATGATATCTATTTGGGTCAATAAAAAGTGATATCAAGGTTGCATATAATTAAAGTATTTTTTGAGCTAAAAAGTTTTGACTGAACTAAAATGAAAGAAGCATTTTGATCTAAACTACTAACAAATCAGTGCGAAAATTCTCAGCTAGTTTGTCCCCAAAATTTTTGAAACAATATTCTTAGTGTTGTACCAGCAATAAATTGCATCCTATAGACACGGTCACATGCCTTATACTAAATATTGTTATGCACAACATTAAAATTGTCTATAACATAACTCAGATGCTCTTTAAATTTACGACTCCATTAAAACTGTCATAATAGTAACTTGTATCTTACTACCCTACAATACATGAAATAATATATTACTATAAATGAAACTTGTATGAATTAAATGTATTTTTTGACATCATATAAAGTGCAATCTCAATGTCCATCAATATCATTTCAAGATGCCCTGATTTTGGTGGTATTTGAACATACCAAAGATCAATAATTCTAACAACAATCTTTCATAG
The DNA here is from genome assembly GCF_001865875.1 of Lupinus angustifolius. NCBI lineage: Eukaryota > Viridiplantae > Streptophyta > Magnoliopsida > Fabales > Fabaceae > Lupinus > Lupinus angustifolius. The sequence continues at coordinate 18,243 of NW_017719110.1, forward strand.
TTTCTTAGAGTCATTTAAATCTATTATCATGTCAAATGAGCGTGATTTTGCTATTAACATGTGGAAAAAACTAGTTAACTTTAAACATTTAGGAATAGTAAAAAAAATAACCATATAAATAAGATGATGCACAAACTTCCTTGGAAAAAGGAATGTTGGTGGTTGAGAAATATTGAAAGACTTCATTATACTTTGTATTACTCTATTTAAAGATGAAGGTCATGAAAATTTATAAAGTATTACGGAACACATCATTATCCTATTAATTAAAAAAATCATCATTAAATTTGTAATATTATTATTATTTGATTCTAGAATAAGATTAGTTTAAGATACACATTATTAATATATGATTTTAAAATAACTATAAACGAATAATTCATATGGTTATTTTTATATATTCCTAATAAAAAAATACTTATATTTTCCCGTGAATATATCTACAATTGTTATTATTTAATTAAATAATATAATGATAGTAACTAAATATTTTGCAAATTCTCATCCATTATCTTATTTAAAGATAAAACTATCAATGTATTTTAATCTTCTTAATCTAGTATTTATTGATATTCTATTTATGTTATATTTCAAGAATCCAATAAGCACATGCCTCTCGTGCAATGACTGCTAGTAATGAACATGTTTTTTTTATGATCACACTCAAACATGACGTCCTAATAATATTAATAAGCTCAATTTAATATAAATTGTTATGGTTGATAATTTTTTAATCTACTGTCTTTAATATTCTGTTTATGTTATGTATCTTATTATTACTATTTTAATATTATAATATTAATATTGAAATATTAGAATCAAGCACTATATCCTAAACAAAATATATCCATAAGAATCGTTGCCTAAAATTAAAGAATAAAAAGTAATTCAAACAAAATATAAATCAAATATGTGTTATAATATATACAATTTTGCATATCTTACGATTACTTTTAATAAAATAGAGGTAGAAAAATCAATTACATGATACAATAAAATCAAATCAAAGACATATTGTTTTTCAGTAAGTCAAAGACATGTTGTTTTTCAGTAAGTTTAATAAAAATAAGACTATTGTCATATTAATTTTAAATTGTGGCTCATTATTTTTTATACTATTAGATTTATATACAAATTCTTGATTTTATAATTGATCTTTTGTGTACCTGTATTAATTTTTAGTTTGAAATATACTAATAATGTTTCAAATCCTTGAGTATTAATTTCAATACTATTGTTTTATCTTATCTTGTTATATTGAAGGATTTGATGAGCTATTAGGATGAGTCAATGTTTCTAAGCTGTTTCAAAAATACATTAAGATAGAATTTGACTTATATATTTTTTCCCAGTGTGGCTAATAAATTTTTTAACATACATCATGTGAGAAAAATGAAGTTATTGTTATAGAAGGCAAAAAGAATTATCATCAAAATTTTATATGATGGAAAAACTATATCTATCAACAAAGTAAATTTGATCGAATATAAAAATAAAATCATATAATGACTAATAAATTATATCTCATCCGTATATTATTTAAGGATGAATTGAGCAGTATCATATAATGGCTAATAAATTATGCTAGTAACTAATTTATATTGAAAAGTTGTTATAATAATCAATCATAATATTTCTTCATTAGTTATAAATCCTACGTTATATTATTTAATGATGAAATCATAAGTGTCATATAAAGACTAATAAATTATCCTAGTGTCACTTATAAAAAGTAAATCATGATAGAATAGAATCGTATGTTATACTCTATATGTATAATTCTACAAAATATAAATGAAAAAAAATAAAGACATTATTCTTGTACATATATTGGAATGCTAAAAATCCAGAACACTTTTAAATTGAAAATGAATAACAACACACATAATAAAAATGAAGACATTATTCTTCAACACTCATATAGTAATTGTAACATCTAACTATTGTATTCGAGGAGGTGAGTTTTCTCTTCTACGAATGCTGAAATAAAGAACATGACCAATCTATATTTTTTGTGAGAAAAATAATCACATTTGGAAAAAATTTAACATACATCATATGAGAAAAATGAAATTATTGTTGTAAACTAAGATGGGAACTAAGGGGATGGGTGAATTAGTTGATGGGAGAAATGTCAATTTTCTGCAATGTATCGAAATGTAAAAGCAGTGGAATATTGTTGCAAAAATTATGCAAGTTAAACTCAAAATGTAAGCATAAGAAGAGGGTAAAAGTAGATTTTTCCACTACATACTTTGAATTGCAATTACAATTTCTCTCCCCGAGACCCTTGTACCTTACACACTCACAAATATCTCCCAATTGGAAAACAACATTTCCAAGTAAACTCTTTCTCTTACCACCACACCCTTGTGATTACAACTTTAAAATAAGAATGATATAACTTGCATTCCTTTTACTCGTAATATACTTAGTAAACAAATGCTCTTGAAAAGTGTTTAAGAAAACTTTAAGAACTTGCACTTTAAACAACTTCAGAAAACTTCTGAAAATTTAGAACAAAAGTTGAATTAAAAGTTGTAAGAATTGTTTACAAAAGTTATGAAATTTCTCTATATGTTTTCGTGACTTTTATGTTGTCAAATGGGTGTTTCAATGCCTTTAAATAGATTTCCAATTAGCCATGATACCCTTCCAAAGGTTGGGACACGATTGGAGTGAAACCTATTGAGTTTGGATGAAAATATTTCATTTCAGAATTGAAAATTTGGTTTAACAGTACAGTGTAATCAGTTACATCAATGATGTAATCGATTACCAAATGTATTTGTTTTCAAAATAATCGGTTACCACATTTGGGTAATCAATTACATTATGACAGTTATTTTTTAAAATTGTTTTCTAAGTCAGGTAACCTATTATGTAATCCTAGTAACCTATACCAATTGTCATACAGTTCTTGTAACTTGTTACTCTCATCAAGAAACCCGTTACTTGGCATACAAAATATTTTTCTAAGAGTTTTCTATTCTTTCCAAAAAAATACTTTTAACTTTCTTTGAGCATTGTTTAGTAACTATACTTTGACTATAAGGATAGAAGTATCTAAGAAAACTTAGTCAATGAATAATCCTTGAAGCTTGATTATCTTGTCTTCATAGTCTTCTTCCCTTTTCTTCTTTTTGTGATCTTGATGTCTTCATCATAACTGCGCCAAGGTCAGAAGCAAGATCTTCTTCACAATTGTTATAGAAGGCAAAAAACAATTATCATACCTATGAGTGGGTTTGAGAGTTGAAGATGGTAGATTTGTTGAACAAAATTTGAAAAAGTGAGAAATAGTGTGTAGTTTTATTAGAGAGAATGTGAATAGAAGGCAAAAAATATTATCATGTAAAAATTTATATGATGAAGAAATTATATCTATCAATAAAGAAATTTTTTAAGAGTATAAAAGTAAAATCATACATATGAGTTGGTTTGAGAGTTGAATATGTTAAATTTGTTGAACAAAATTTGAACAAGTGAGAAATAGTATAAATTATATATATCAACAAACACTATGCCATATATTGTGATGGTCATTCAACTGTGCTTGCTAGAACAACACTGTTAAAAATGAGGCAGAAGATAAGCGCATATTAAAGAAAACGTTGTTACATTCATATATTAACCATCTTCTTTTATCCAATATGCATAATATATATATATATATATATATATATATATATATATATGTATACAATTCTAAAGCATTATTATTCCATAAAATCCACACCATATATCAAATACACCAACCAAGACTAACGGGCGTTGGTTTAAGTGGTACATGCTTGATTCCCCTTAAGCAAGAACCCGGGTTCGGGTCTTGTGGATGGAAAAAATGCCCGTTGGGAGAGTTAGCCCCACTTACCTGTGGATGTGCCCGGCTCGGACAGGATTGCCTCCAATGCGAGGATACCTGTGGGAAACCAAAAAAAAAAAATACACCAACCAAGAAACGATCGTCCAGAAAGGAACCACCCCAAGGAGGTTACTATCAATAAACGGATATAACTTCAACAGCGCAAGCATGAACAAGTATTGTTGAATTAGCGCTAGCCTGAATGAGTGATGCTTAACAATGCACCTTTAAACAAGCACTATTAATTTATATCAATTCAATAGCACAAGATTGAGAGGGCGTTGTTAAATATGACATAGCAACAAAACTTTCTTAAATGAGCGTTGTAGATATCATACGACGTTTAAGAATCAAAAGTTGCTTAAAGGAGCGTTGTTGAAGATATCATATCAACGATGCTCACTCACTCAAGAGAGTGTTGTTGAAGATGTCATATCAACATCGCTCTCCTGAGTGGGCATTTTGAAGATGTGATATCAACATCACTTTATTAAATGTATGTTGTTGATTGGATACAAAGTTTAAATATCAAAAAAATTATTAGTGGTACTTGACCTAAACAACATTATCTCATTTATGTGTCTCTTCGTTTCTATGCATATTCTTTGTTTGGTTGCTTCGTGATGTGGGTTTCACATCTTCAAAAGACGATGATAGCCATATTCTTTCCATTTGAATCTATATATGTTGTGGTTCACACTAATGTTTCCAAGTCGTGAAAGATATTTTTTGTTTTCTTCTCAACAAAACACAATAATGAGTTCAAGTGTTTCTCTGTGTCTATTATATTTACTGATTTGTATTTATATTTGTCTAATTAATCATTTTATCCTTATTGTCTCCTATTATAATTAGTCATGGCACCAAAAGAGAAGAAAATGGGAGGAAGAAAAAATAGTGAAATTGAAAAGAGAGCAATGCAAGGAACAAAGAAGAAGAAAGTTTTGTTGAAGCTAAAAAAATAGAAAAAAAAATGGTCACTACTCACTACCTTCCCCAATATAAAGGTTAGTTTTTGCACTCTTAGGGTTTAGCTGTTTCATTATGCACTCTTAGAACGCTTTTCCATTTTCCGAATTAATAGTAGAAAGTCATTTTCCATTTACAACTTGGACACCACCAATGTGTTAGTTCTCAAGTTTAGATGTCTCCTTTATTGTCTCCTTCAATCGTCAATCTAATTTTTATTTTTGTTTTTGCAGCAATTCTTAACGACTATAGAGGACGATGACCCGAACTATGTGAAATGTTTTAATTCTATTATAAATTTAGATGATTTCTTCCACTAAAGGGCACTTTGAAGAATGACCAATTTGCTGATGTTAATTTCTTTTTTGTTGTTTGTCTTTTGGATGTTTTTGCAAACTCCATAAACATTTTTAATTTTTAGTTCTATTTTGAGCCTTGAACATTGTATTTTGGCAACATATATAACTCTTTAATTTGTGGTAATATTGAAATTTTGGCTTTTGTTCTACAATATAGCTCATCAAATATTCTTCGTGTTGTATTCATGTGTGTCTATGTTGTTTAAAATATATATGTGTTATTGATAGTTGTATATGCAGGTAATCAACAACGCATGCTTTATGCCAACCGCTGTTGTATTAATCATTTACAACAACATCCTTTTTTATGACGATGTTGTATATGATTAATTCAACAATGCTAATTTATAATAACACTCATTGAAGGAAGCGTTGTTATATATATTACATACAATAGCGTATGTATAAGCGTTGTTAAAACATGTAGCATTCTCCTACGCTCAAATAGACTGCGCTTGAAAGCGCTATTATATATCTAAAATGCGCGTTGTTGAACTGCAACTCTAGCTTAGTGAAAGAAAAAATTAAAAGAGTATAAAATCACATCTATGAGTGAGTTTGAGAGTTGAAGATAGTAGATTTGTTGAACAAAATTTGATTAAGTGAGAAATAGTGTGTAGTTTGATTAGAGAGAATGTGAAAAGGTGGAGAATGTTTGAGTAAACGTAGTAAAACAAAGGATACTAGACTTATATGATATTTTGGGATTCTTAATTTATTTGACAATAATAACCTCTATTTGCATACCTATCACAAATGAAGAGTGTTTAATTTAGTAATTCCAGCAACATTTCAAATTGACAAAAATAATATTTTCTTTGTACATTTGTCACAAATATAGCGTATCTAATTTAGTATTTTCAATAATCCTCTTTTCTTATGTAGATAGTAGATTTGCCATATGATTGACATTTGAGATGTCTTGCAAGTGTGCAAGGGTTGATACACTTCAAATATTTTTTGATACCTCTCTGAACACTGACCATGTAGAAGCATTTTAAGACAGAGAGAAAATCATAACACAATCAACTAAGAGATAAACATAACATTCAATTTACTAAGTGAAATTCTAGAGAGAGAAAATATAAAAAAAAACATGTATTGTATAGAGAAGGAAGAAGAAATTCATCTGCATAATAACCATAAAGTATTAAATGAGATCAATAAAATTCCTATTTGTGGACACTGACAATACGATTTTCGTTTTATATTTTGTGATCTCCAAAAAGTATATTCTTTATTTGTAATTTCAAAACATCAACTATATGTTTATTACGTGTTATGATTTTTATGCACATATTTTATATGCATGTTTCAAAATATATCTTATCTTACATTTTCCAAGAATACTGATAAATATGGAGGACATATTTGTAATGGCGACTCAATTCTGACTAAAAAGAGAAAATAGTGGTGCTGCCTCAAGTACTTGTGATCGGAAATTATTGTTGAACTTATTGTATATGAAATCAAATCAAATTCCCCTTCTTCCTAACGTGGGACTTTGTTTGGGAGTATGATTTTGGAGGAGAACAGGAGAGAAGAAATAACTTTAGAAAGTATCCCCTTATTTTGGGAGTTGGATGAAGGAGATGTGAAGGTTTTGGAGAGTTTCTCCCTCTAAAAATCTGTTAATTTCTTATTTTTAATTATATTTTTAAAGAAATAATAAAAAATATTTTAACATTATCATTAATTTAGCTTTCCCATCTAACTTTTATACTCCAAAACAAGAAAGAAGATTGCCTTCATTTCCTTTTCCTAATCCTTTGATTCTTCTTCTCTTTTTTTCCTCATAACTCCCAAACTGGAAGATCCAACGTGGTAAATATATATTATTTAGGAGTTATTCATTAGGCAAAGCCTTTCTATAATATCTACTCGCATTGCATACTATTTTGTCCCTGGAAAAGCGCCTAAATATGGAAAGTTTGTTCCATTTAAGATTTGTGATAAGTTTCTTTTATTAGATGTCAAAGTTCTGAACCAGGCAAAAGGTTTGGAAAGATTTGATAAATGTTTTGTCAATGAATATAATTTATGATAAAGTATTATAATATTAGTTGATTCATGTAGCCAACCGACCCAATAAAGCTATGATTTGGTTGTTGTTGATATCAAAGTTAACCATTTCCTATTTATGTTTTAGTTATTTAAAGTTTAAAACATAGTCCTCTGATATGTAGTTCTCTTTCGCACAAGCATGAGTATGTAGTATGCGCTATATTATCCTATTAAATATTAGTACTTTAGAGGTATATTCATTAAGGTTTTTATAGCTCTATACAAAGTCATTTTTAGTGTTACTTTTTGTAGGTTTGAATCAACATTTGTTTTTCTATAAAAGAAATACTTCAGGAATAAATTATTTCTTGTTTGTTGTAATAAAGTTAGTGTCTATTAATAATTATTCTTCTTTATTTTACTTAAATTGTAGCTAAATATCTGATTAGTTCCTTAAAGGAAATCACTTCCTAAAAGAATCACGAATTAATATGAAGAATTAATTCCTTGTTCTCTACCAAAATAAAGAATTGTTTAAAGGCATATGAGAACAGAGGCAGAAGTAATCCTGAATCTCGTTGCTTAGGTATATTCTCTCCCCTCTGTCAGAATACCTTATACTTACATATTATGTTTATCACTTATGTCTAAAAGAAATTATTGATGCAATTTATAGCAATCTGAAAAATAATATTTTCATTTTTATTTGTATCCCATACATTGTTTTATAATTTTTCATGAAATAAGAATAACATATTTTTTTTCTTTACAACGATAAACATCATTTTTATTTTTATTTGAGTCTCAGAACATCTATTTTTTCTCATCACAACATTTATCTCTCTCATCCATTTCCTTTGGTTAAGAACAACAAAAGATTGTTCTTATTTAAGAACAAAAGTCATAAAAAATAAAAATGAAATAGTGGACAACAAAGTAAAAATGTTCTTATTCCATTAAAAACAACTTTAAGAGCAATCATGATGGTCAATTTTTGGCTTAAACTTTTATATTTTAATGATGGTTAGATGAACAACTGGGGCTTGAACATTTTGTGAGAATTGGGTGAAACAATTTCGAAAAGGGGTAAAACCTTTGGAAATATAGAGAACTAATAGAAAATGAATTACATTAAGCTTGTATCGTATGGGGTGACAAACTTGATGCGACACATTATTTCTAGACTAAAAAAAGACGCAATTGCATGATTATTATTATTATCTAATTATTTGATGCTGAGCATCTTTATTTCTGACGTTGTTTTAATTTGATAACTACGACCATGTAGGTTGCGGGGGAACTGGTAAGATGATGTGTTGACTTTTGAATTTGGTTGTACCCACAAATATAAAAGGTTATTTTGGTGTTGCTTGTGTTAAATCACATAAAGAAAAAGTTCTAAAGTCATGAAATACATTTGTGATGATTTTAAAATCATCTCTTTTCTTTCCTCTCTAAAAACTAATTGGAAAATCAACCCATTGGATATTTAACAAAATTATCACCATTTATTCCCAACATGAGCCAAAGCCTTGGTGGCTGTCATATTTATTTGTTTAATTATGTTGACTTCAAGTATTGTCTATGGTTACGCATATGATTACATCTGATAAGTTTACCTGATAGTTCTGTTATAGTTGGCGTGGTGTATTTTAAGGACATTTTTCCTATGAACTAATGGCCCTTGAGGTTGTAGAATAGTTAGTAGCTACTTTATTAAAGTTATTTTCTTGCTCCAATCCTATGACTGGTGTATCAAATTACAGAAAGCATCATCCGGTGCTGCCTCAACACAGTATTACAATTGTTGTGACCTTCCTAATTGTGTCATCTTGTAATTGCAGTATGACATTGAATCATAATAATGTGGCTGCATCAAACCGAATCAAACTCAAATTCATTTTTCTTCATTACAAAAGATTCCATACTGCCGTGGCCGCAATCTGTATAGCAAGGACTTCAATTTACAATTTAAAATATTGACTAATAGATTTTTCAATATATATGGTGTTGTTGACTCAATTGTATCATGTCAGCAATGACTAGTAGATCTAGCTGTCTATATTCTTGTAAAAGGTATAAGGAATACACATCAATATACATCTAAAATGAAGACTGCAACAAAATCTTATCTGTATATACAATACACATTGTTCTAGCAATGTGATCAGCAAACACTTTTCTTGCTCAACTGCAGTTTTTTATATCAGACTATTTGCAAAGCTTGAGATCTTTGAAGCTGCTCTAATCGCACTGGAATGGTAGCATCAAATTGAGTACTCTGTGGATTCTCTGAATAAGCAACATAGTAAGCTGTGACACATGCTTGTGGCCATGCCATAGCTAACCTACACTGCAGAAGAGTAAGGCAAAAGAAAATTGGTATTAAAAATAGGAAATGCTTTTTGAACATCTCGAAACAGGACAGCGAGACATCATATGAGACATTGTATATAAGATGTCTGTTGTAATACTATTGAAATGATGTGAGAGAGAAAATTGATGAACAAGTATATTACAGTATAGAAGTAGTTGTTGATGTTCAAATTTGTTGTGTAAGTAATGCAATTCAAGTGAAGGAGATCTTAGATATGAAAGAAAGCATTGAAATTGTTAAATGCAACTGAATTCTTAGTTCTTACCATGAAATAGCCAATGAGGAAAGCATAAATGGACGCTTCTATAGCATAGTTCTTGTGCACTACAATGGTCCAAATTCCACCCACTAGACTACATATTGAACCAGTTGCAACCCCACTCAGGAAGCAAAAAGCTGCAGTGAGATCTAAGTCTATCAATTGCTCCATACCAGTTCTAATGAACATCTCCCAAGTATCAGAAGATGCCTGCACAACACCCTTGTTATACACTGCAACATGCACAAAGGCCCACCGGTTCCCACGGGTCACAAGAAAAGATGCAACCTTCATATAGCAACTAACACATGAAAACATAAACTCATGTGTATCTCCCCCGATCGAACTCATTGATCGAGCAAATCCACGAAAAAGCCCGATGACAGGGACGAGGATGGAGCCTATGGAAACACTTCCAGATAAGTATTTGATCGTATCACGAAACGCTACTCTCGTCTCAATGTCAGCTCCTCCAGAAAATTGCATATACTTGAGCCTCGAAACCGTGACAAGCATTGCATTCTTCAGAAACTGCATAGTCCATCCTAGGCTCAGCAGGATCAGGAAGATGAAAAAGGCAGCCAGGTTTGTTTTGTTTTCCAAAGCTCTGGCTCCTCCAATACCAGACACAAGAAAACAGCAAAAAAGTACACCAATGCAGATTGATGAAAATACCATGCTCTTGATTTTATTAGGAGGAGAAGCTATTGAAACTTGCAATATTCTTGTGGCATATTCAAATCTTGGACTGGCCCAACAACCATAGAGGGATTGAATTAACGCAGAAACCAAAGCAACCACACCAGCTGCTAAACTTACTGCAATTCCAATGTATATAAACAGAATTCCCATAGCACATGTTAGAATTGGACTTAGCCAAAATACTGAAATGATTGCCTTTGTGGGATTTTGGGTAATGATCCATATCCATGTGAAACCAATAATTCCAGCACAAGCTGTTGAAACTAGAAGTGGAGGGTACCATTTCAGAGGGTGGAAATGGTGGGTTTTATTGTCTGATACAAGACCATAGATGGTGACGAAAATAACAAAGACTGCAATTAGGAATAAGTGCAAGTAGAAGAGAATCTGAAAGAAGCTTCTTGTTATTCGTCCCACCACTGTTGTTTTGTTTGGAAAGCTTGAATCTTGTGCCTACACCAGAAGAAAAAGACCAAGTTAAGGTGACTATTTTCAACTAAAAGAAGCTTTCTATAGATTAAACAAGCAAAGACTCAAAGTACTATATGACAATGATTTTGGAAGAAGAGAAGGTTGTTACAGAAGAAGAAATAAAGCGAAAGGGAGTTAAAGAGAAAATATAAAGAAGCTTGATAAAGAGAAAAAAAGAAGATTAAAGGAACTAAAAGAGGAAGAGAAAGAGAAAACCTTGATCAGGTCTGGCAGTAAAACGCTTTGTTGTTGATCTTGCATTTGAATGTTATGTGGATGTGTGGTGATATTGAAGTTATTGGACATTGTTAACTTTCCTACACTATTATATATGAAATGTACTCAGAATTTAACTCCCTATCAGTTTTCTTCTATTTTCTTTCATTTTCTTGGCCCCCACAAATGAAGCAACCCAGATGGAAAAATTCTCAAATTATGCATTTTAGAAGCATTAGAATATGACTCAAAAGTCTCTTTGCTTGAATGAATGGCACATTTCATGCTAGCAATACAACCATACAAGCAAGTAGTTGAACTCCTCCTTCTCTCAAGTAACTTTATAGTATATAGTTCCGGAAAATGTTCCTCAAAAGAAAATTTATCAACATGAAAAAGTAGGAAAATTAAAATGTATATATTACTTACGATCATTTCATTGGTTTGGTTGAGATCTTTGTAGATTAGATCAAACCAAGGATGAATACAATCACTTTCTCATTCTAGAGATATTGAATTTAAAGTAGGTTTATTAGTTTGACCTGTATTTGGAAAAAGATATATATTATACAAGTACTACCACATATACATGATCACATATCATACTTTTCATTTTCTTATTATAACTTGATCTATAATTAATTGTTTTATGAGAATAAAGTATATTTTTATACAAGTAGATACGTTATTTCTTTCGACCACTAAAATTATGATATGTGTCATATTTAACCATTTTTTGTAATCTAAAAACTAAAAAAAGAGACACATGTAATATATTTAGATGGGTGTAAAAAAGTGATACCTAATTAATATTTTTCTATTTATAAACATGGCTAGGAGGAGCGGTAGGATAGTATAGGTGCATTTTGGTTGTGATGTTGTTGCATGATAAAATGACATGGAGTCTAGGTATAGGTGATGATGAAAAGGAAGAGTCTCTATTCTATTCTTTCTCCCTCTGATGTGTTGACTGTGGTAGTTATGCATGTGACCCTGTTAGGGGATTTGCAGGGGAGAAATGGTTGACACTTTAAAATTTTAAGGAAAATAGGAGTAGATAATGTTAAGGACATTTTCTTTTAAAAAGGAAGTTGTTACTTTGCTTCATTGTTTAGTTCAAGTAATAATTCCTAACAAACTTTTGTCTTATTGTCCAAATACTTATTGACCAATGCTTCATATTCCAAATTTTAAATTCACTAAAAGTGGTCAAAGTATAGTATATTGGATATATATTCCTTCTAGTAAATATCAGTTTGACACGGCTAATATGATGGGAATATTTTATCATTATAATATAATTAACATGAACATTTAATTTTTTCTGATATAAAACAAATAAAAGAGCCCAAAACAATAAATTAAAAGAGCCCATAAAAATATTTTTTTCAATTTATTTTAAATAATTAATAAAAACGAAAATAATAAAATAATATTGATACCTTCAAATGAAGGCCACAAGAAACACTCTCCTATACATACACAATACACCAAACAGCCAGTAAAAGAGAAACGACATGCACACTAAGTGCATTTGCAGAAAACTGAGGAAAAATGAAAAGAAAATATATTTAAGAGAAAATGAATTAAGTTGTATTGAAAATGTATTGAATATCAATTACAACAACCATTACATATTTGAAATGCTAAGTGTTATTTATAGCTTCCAAATTTCAACTAACTTTCTATGCTATGAAACGATACAAACTAACAGACTGAAATAACTCAAAGTTCTACTAGTGGAAGTTTCTTCATTTTCTGTTATTCCCAAATTTCTACTAAACTTCTACTGGTGGAAGTCTCCATATTTTCTGTTATTAATGCTGAAATTACATTATTTCTAACACTCCTCCTTAATTCATTATTCATAACCTATTTCTTGCACCTATCTTCATTCTCAGCCTCTCAAACCTTTCTTTCTTCAAAGGTTTTGTGAAAACATCAGCCAATTGATTTTAAGAATTGCAAAATTCTAGCTTTACTTTCCCTTTGCTCACTTGATCTCTAATGTAGTGAAATCTAGTCTCTATGTATTTACTTCTTCCATGAGAGACTAAATTTAGTGCCAAATTGATTGTTGATTTTTTGTCCACCATAAACAAAATCATATCCTCTTGCTTTATCTTCAATTCTGATAGTAAAGCCTCCATCAAAACAACTTTATACTTATAGACCTCACCATCTAGTTTCAACCTGGTCTTGCATACCCATTTCACAACTATACCTTTCTTCCTCTTAACAATTCAGTTAGACTCCAAGTATTGTTTCTTTCTATAGACCTCAGTTCTTCTTCCATTGCCTCAACCCAATGTGGTTGGTTCAAAGTATCTTCCACATCTACTAGTTCCATCTCAGCAAGCAATACCATATGCATAAAATCATCATCTGCATTGATTGTTGAGTCAGAGAACACCTCATAATCACTTAATCTTGAAGGTGGTAGTCCGAGTCTCTAAGTTGTTTGAGGATTCATCATTGTACTAGGCACAAGAACTGGATTAGATGCTATAGTCTCATCAATGCCACTTTCATCAGCATCTTCAAATTGCAATAGGGTCTCTTAACCTTTATTAGAAATTTTAAGGTTCTAATTGTCCTCCGTAATTGTTGATTGAAGGTACTTTTGGTTACTAATCTGTATGCTAATCTTGAAGGTTCTGTTGGCTGAAAGTGGAGCCTTCAAGATTTTGTGTTTGTTTTTGTCAATCACCTTTAGCATATCATCCTTCATCTCCATGGTATATCCTTTTTCCAACAGTTGTCCAAGACTGAGCAGATTGCTCTTCATCTAAGGTACATATAGGACATTTGAGATATATGATTTCTTCCCATCTCTTCTTTGGATCATCATCTTGCCAATTCCTTCTACAATGACTACACTATGGTCAACAAACTTAATCTTGCTCTTTGCTGATTCATCGAGTGTTGTGAACCAATCCTTCTTGCCTGCCATATGATTTGATAATCCAGTGTCAAGGTACCAGAATTCACCACTTTCATCATTGTTCTTCATAGTAGCCATAAGCAAGTATTGGTTATCATCATTTGATCCTTCATTTTGTGTCAATCTTGCTTCTTCATCTTTGCTACTCAACAACTTCTTTGACTTACATTCTGCTGCATAATGCCCATAATTTGTGCAATTGTAGCACTGAACTCTCTTCTTGTCAAACCTCCTTCTATTCATTGAGTCTCTTCTTTAATCATGCTCAATGTTGTTTGTGTTGTTTGGTCTTTGAGATGAGGAACCTTGCTCAAATCTGTTCCACTTCTCCTTCTTCTTATTCTTATTCCACTGTCCATAAGTCTTCATGAAAGATTGTGCTTGGAGTGCATGATCATCATTTTTATCTAAGTCTCTCTCTTTAAGCCTTTGTTCATGAGCTTCAAGAGAGCTTTGCAACTCTTCAATCTTGTAATCTTCAAGATTCTTGGACTCCTTTATTGCAACAACAATGTGGTCATACTTAGGAGTTAGGGTCCTAAGTATCTTCTCAATAATAGATTGCCCTTTCACCTATTCTCCACACGATTTCATTTGGTTGATGAGTGTGAGAATCTTGGTGAAGTAATCTGCCATTGTCTCATTCTCCTCCATTTGAAGGAGTTCATACTTTCTCCTCATTGTTTGAAGTTTCATTTTCTTCATTTTTGCAGCCCCTTCATAGCTTTTCTCCAAGCTATCCCAAGCTTCCTTTGTTGTCTTGTCACCAATAATTCTCTCAAATTTGGCTCCATCAACACATTGATGGATTAAGAACAAATCTTTGCAATCCTTCTTCTTAGATTCTCTGTAACTTGTCCTTTGAGCATCATTTGCATTATCCCCAACTTCTTGGTATCCATTCTGAACTATCTCAAATACTTCTTGGAATCCAAAGATAGTTATAATCTGAATACTCCATCTATCACAATTCTTGGTGTCAAGAATTGGTAGTGTCATTGTAAACACATTACCATTCGCCATGATAGATCTAAGATCTTGCAATATTATTTCCTTGTTGTCCCACTATATGTTCTTCTCTTCCCACTTCGAATCACAGTCCAAGATCCACCAAGAATATTGCTTCAACCTTATTCTGATACCATTGTTAAACCAAGGCCACAAGAAACACTCTCCTATACATACACAATGCACCAAGCAGTCAGTAAAAGAGAAACAATATGCACACTAAGTGTCGTTGCAGAAAACAGAGGAAAAATGAAAATATATGTTTAGAGAGAATGGACTAAGTTGTATTGAAAATATATTGAGTATTAATTACAACAACCATTACATCTTTGAAATGCTAAGTATTATTTATAGCTTCCAAATTCCAACTAACTCTAACTAACTTTCTATGCTAGGAAAGTATACAAACTAACATACTGAAATAACCCAAAGTTCTACTGGTGGAAGTTTCTTCATTTTTTGTTATTCCCAAATTTCTACTAAACTTCTACTTATGGAAGTCTCCACATTTTCTGTTATTAATGCTGAAATTACATTATTTCTTATAGAGACCAGACTACCATATAATTAATATTATCATAATTTTCTTAAATTTAAAAAAGGAGAGGGAGTTGTTAGTCCTTTCAAAAAATAATAAATAATCACTTTTTTGAATTAAAGATTGGAGATTTACCAGTTGTTATCAGAATCTATAGGTTGGTTATAAGAAATTTATCAGTTTGTTCACTCAAAATTTATCATTAAGGCCCTAAGGAACAACTATAAGAAGACTCCTTAAGTTCCGAGATGAAAATACATAGAAAATATGGAAAAATTACATGGATAGTGTAGTTTGACTACACTATCACATATTTGGTATATGTTTCAAAATATTTGCCGGAGTAGTATATTTTTAGGGAACTTGTGGATGTCATCCACGAGTTTTGGGAAGTTGTGGACCAACAATGTGACTTCCCTGTGATCTCGTTCATCTGAGGCACAAGACTCTTACACCGTGTCAGACATCATGGAAGTCGTGCACATTAAACATGACTTCTATGTAATTGTCGTGTACATACAACATGATATCCAAGTCGTGTATATGGTAAACGAGATCCGAACAACATATATACACCCTCTACCCCAGTCCAAATCGCATCGAAGGAAGAAAAAATAATAAAATTTTGAAGAGTAATTTATTATCATCTAAGAAGATTAATTCCTAATCCAAGAAGATTAATTCCTAATCCAAGAAGATTAACTCCTAATCTAAGAAGTGTCATTATACAAGGTAAGTAAAAATATTGTTTTGTTCCTAATTCAATTTACTTGTATTAATTTTTATTTAATGTTACTCTATGTTTATATGTAGATGGTCATTATTAGAGATATTGTTAATGATTTTAGTGACGAGGACAAAATTGAGCTATGTGGTGATGATGACGATATTCAGATTGCCACTAGTGAACCGGTTAGCATAACATATGCTACTCCTTTATCTTTATTTGTTGACATTGATTATCAGTGTGGACAAGATTTTTCATATAGGAGTAGTAACATAAGTAATGATATTGAGAATGATCTATTTGTTGGTATGCTATTTGAATCAAAAGAAGCAACAATAAATGCTATAAAACAGTTTCATACTAGGAATTCTGTTGATTACTTGTAGATGAGTCTAAGCCAGATAGATATGTTGCAAAATATAAATATTATGGTGTTGAATATGAATGGAGAATTCGGGCATCAAAAAGTGTGAAGCGTGATATTTGGGAGATTATAAAAATTAGTGAAAGACACACTTCTGTATCCACTAATATTTCTCAAGATCACGCGAAATTGAACTCATCTTTCACCACAAAGTGTATTACTCAATTGATATCCGAAGATCCTGGTATACCAATTAAAACATTAGTGAAAGATGTAGTCACTCATTTTGGTTATACAATGATATATAAAAAGGCTTGGACTGCTAAACAAATAGCAATGTCCCAAATTTATGGTGATTGGGAGATATCGTACAAGGAGTTACCTCGTTGGTTGAATATTGTCCAATATTATGTACCAGGTACAATTGTAAGATATTCAGCATCTAACCATGAAGACCATAATACTTTATTTCTTGATAGGATATTTTGGGCTTTCAAGCCATGCATTGAAGGATTTGCATTTTGAAATCCAATCCTTCAAGTGGATGACACATTCTTCATTGAAAAATATACTAGAATATTGCTAATAGCTACTTCACATGATGGTAATAGACATAAATTTCCAGTAGCATTTATCACTGTGGAAGGAGAGACTAAAGAAGCATGAGAATGATTTTGCTACAATATTCGGACATATGCTACCCTACAACCGATCATTTGTATAATATCATATAGGAGTACAGGTTTGTTGGGTGCACTTCGTATTGAGCTGCCACAATGGTGTAATGCACAATTTGTATATTGCATCTGTCATGTTACTAGCATTATCGAAATGGGTATGTATTAAAATAGTCATTATATAATAAATTGATAGGTTAAATTATTTTATTTATCTTATTTATGTTAATATTGATATACTTGTTATAGGATATGAGTTGATGTGGCAACGATTCGAGCAAATGCTTGTTGTTTTGCATCAAAAAAATCTGAGGGCAGCAGCTTGGCTAGACAACATCCCAAAATAAAAATGGACACAATCATATGATGAAGGGAGACGGCACGGCCATATGACGACGAACTTGGCAGAATGTGTTAACGTCATTCTGAAAGGATCAAGAGTCTCGCCCATTATTGCCCTTGTTAGAGAAACATATCATAGGTTGAATTCATGGTTTCTTTACCATAGAAATGAAGCAAGTTCCATGATAAGGGAAAATCATATATATTGCGAAGAATTGACTAAGTTCATGAATGAAAATAATCGTAAAGCTACATGTCAACTAGTACGTAGTTTTTCACGAGATTCAAGAATGGAGATTGAGGTTGTTGGTAGCGGTGGTAGTCGACACTCTAGGATATATCTAGTGAGACTAATTGAAAGTTGGTGTGATTGTGGGGAATTTCAATCACTTAGATTGACATGCTCCCATGTAGTTGCTACATGTGCATCATTGAATTAGATTAAGGGCAATTTATCGGTTAGAGAACTTATTAAAGGTTTATGGACATGAGTTTCAACTCATTGGTAATGAAGAATATTGGCCTCCATATTCAGGTCCAACCTTAATTCCTAATTCGCTCACGCATAGGAACCGTAATAGAAGACCAAAAAGTACACACATACACAATAAGATGAATGATTCACAAACCCAACAAATTAAAAAATGTGGGTGGTGGACCCCATACACGACTTCAACCGAAGTCGTGGACCACATACACGAATTCAGATGACTATAAATACGTACCTCCTCTCCCCATAATTCTCACACATGCAGAATCCCTTAATCCTCTTTTCTGAAATCCTTCCAATTCTTTCTCGATTTCCTGATTTCTTTACTCCAAAAATGGAACATATCAGTCCAGATCCTATTAACCCTACCCTAATCACCCTTCAAGAAGATCATGTCTCCACCAAAATATGAAATGATAGAGAGGTTACTTTTCTTGGAAGATACAATTTTTGGCAACGTATACCGTCCGAACTGGTGTTACAAGTTATTCACAACACTGCTTTTTGCCACATCTTGGATATTAGAGCATCTGATATCAACAACCATCTCATTACCACATTGGTTGAGAGATGGAGGTCAAAGACTCACACTTTCCATCTACCTATTGGGGAGTGCACAGTTACTCTCAAAGATGTCACATACCAGCTTGGGTTACCAATTAATGGAGTTGTTGTTACTGGTACGACGAGAACATATTGGGATATTTTGTGTGTCAACTTGTTGGATGCTATCCCAACCAATAGATAGATTATGGGCCAAAGGGTCCAAATGAGTTGGCTAGACTCCACTTTTGAAGTGCTCCTGCAAGATGATGATGATGTTATTATTCAACAAAATGCAATGTAAGAACGAGGTTGCAACTAAGAAGGGGTGAATTGGTTGACTTAAAATTATGGCCACTTTTTCTGCAAAATCAAGAGTTAACGTGCAGCGAAAAATATATTGGAGAAAATAAACAAGAATAAATCAAGAGGTAAGGGAGAAGAGAGGACACAATGATTTTATACTGGTTCACCTTCTTGTCCACCGAAGGCTACGTCCAGTACTCTTGCAGCACAAGAGATTTTCCACTAAATATTTTGAGTTGTAATTACAATATCTCACCCCGAGATCTCTATATACCTTACACACTCACTAATACTTATCACCATGGAAAACACCTTTCCAAGTAACTCTATCCCCTTTCTATTCACACCCCGTGAAAGAAAGTTATTACAATGAATGAAGAATTTGAATGATGGCTTTGGATTGCCTTTATAAGTATGAAATATAATAACACTTGCAATCCAATCAACTCTTTTGTATACTTAATAATAATGCTCTTTAAGTTTATAAAAATTTCAAACATTTTACTTCAAGCAACTCTAAAAATGACTTTGAAAGTTTGACTGCAAGTTGCTTAGAAGTGCATAAAATTATTTCAGAAAAGTGTAGGAAAGTTGTGAGAAAAGTGTGAAAGAGTTGTTCAAAGAGTTGTGTGTTGTTGTGTGTTGTTGTGTGTTTGTGTTGTGTGAGTTAGAGCCTTTATATAGACTTTCCAAACACCCATGGCGCCTTTCTGAAAATGTAGAGTTGTTTGAAGTGAAGAGATTTCGTTTGGAGTGAAAACATTTCATTTTGAAATCTGAAATCTCCTGCAATAGCTCTCAGTAATCGATTACTGATAGTAGGTAATCGATTACCCAAACTCTTCGTCCACTATTAATTTAAAATTAATTTAGAGTAATCGATTACAGCAAAGTGGGTAATCGGTTACTCAACTTTTCAAAACTGGTAATCTGGTACTCAACGACAATAATGGATTACTCTGAACACTTTTAAGTTTGATAACTCTTTTCTCACACACGTAACCTGTTATTTAGATGAAGTAACCCGTTACACACTATTTTTGAAAAATGTTTTAAGTATTTTTAAAGTGTTTCAACTTTCTTTAAAAATAGTTTGAGCATTACTACTTTGTATATTTAAGAGTTTTAGGATAGAAGTACCTATAGAGACTTAATCTAATTATCTTGAAGTTTTAATCTTCTTTGTCTTCATAAGTATTCTTCCTTTTCTTATTTTTGGTGATGTTGGTGTCTTCATCAAAACCTTGTCAAGGTCAGGAGCAAAGATCTTCTTCATATGTAAGAGCTTTCATACTGTATATGATTGGAGAGTTCCTCATGCCAGATACATCAGGGTCACGAGTCCACCTAATGTATCTCCCATTGTTGGAGGACTAATCATAGACATACCAATATAGTTTAGGTTCAACTGTATTGGCATGTCTATATCGATGATTATGTCGTGCATCATTGATAAGTCGTGAGATTGAAATTGGAGGATGCTTGCTAATTCTACAGTCATGGGCATATGACCGCATCCGGATGCTGGCTCGAAGACTAGGCAACGAGGGATTATAGATATTCTTATTAGTCGAAAGGTAAATATTTTTTCAATTTGTTTTAAATTATATAACTTTTTATTCCAAATTATTTATTTCAACTAACATACTAACTTCATATAACTTTACATTTTAGGTGGTCGCAACATCTAATCACCACCAACATTCTTAGTCATACAACCAACATAGTACATTCAATTTTGGATCGATTGTGCATTGATCAAGTAATTTATCTAATTTGTTATTTGTAATTTATTTTTTGTTATTTCTGTATTATTATTTTTTTTATTAATTTATTACTAACTTACTTTTATAAAGCAGTTTGTCTAGACCCCATATAGGAACATTACATTTGTGGGTCAGATAATAGATATAACCCGAGCATGTGTGCAACTCATCTACTTTGCACTTGTTGAGTGACATGCTACTGATCGGGTTATGAGGCAGTTTGGTTTGCAATAACCCATCCCACAAGATTCAATCAACCTCGAGAAACAACATAAGATGGATCTATGTGGGAAAAACGACTACAACTGGCCATAGAAGCATGACCAGTGGATTCAGATATGCAATAACCGGGAAAACTTTGTGGGAAATGATTTTCCCGATGACCAGCCTTTGTATCACTACTCGCAGTATATGTAGTGGTACTTACAATGGACTAAGTAATATATCTCTCCAGAGATAACATATTCGGCTAGATCGGTAAGAATATTAATTTTTCTATTTGTAATTTATATTAAATTTTACATTGATATTAACTATTCTAATTTTTTCCAACTTCTTTTTCAGTAAAAATTTATTAGAACGATTCGGGATCTGTGTGCTCCTACAAACATTTTTCCAAATCCAATGGAGACAATGAATGTTGTCTACCTAAACTGCAATGAGATGATGGAAGTGTTGGCTAAACTACTTCCAATTGCCTTCTCTACCACTACTTATCAAGCTCCTCCTACACAATAGTTTGTCGGTATTCAACTCTCAACAATATTATCAGCCGACAATGCCTTCACAAGCTGAAGATGATGACGATGAAGATGAGGAGGAGTCATAACTGGTTAGAGGTGGAAGTGGACAAGCACGACAACCACAACAACAATAATTAAGAGTCAAACCACCTCATAGGAGGATAACACCTGGATGTGGAGCATCATCTCATCGACGTCATTATAAATTTGTATTTTTTCGTATTTTTATTTTTATAATATATTCATTTTTCAATTTGTACTAAAATTATCAATTTCAATTCCATAATTTTATCATATTATTTTATTATATGCATTTTATTTTTAAAGAACTAAAATAGCAAATCTTAAATAAAAACAAAAACTCTAACTAAACTCTCTAAAACTAACACTTTAGTAAAATTATCATTTTCATTTTAGTCTTATTATTTTAATTCAAAACCTATTATTTTTATGCATCAAAAATCTTAAATCTTAACTAAATTGAAAAAGTCAAACTAAACTCACTAAAAGTAACCCCTAAAACAGTAACTAACCCCTAAATTATCCGTGTAAAAGGAAAAAATTTAATTCACCATGACACATTCAAACTCGTGTTTCTGGTACACAACTATGGAAGTCGTGCATACCATACACGACTTCCATGGAGGAGAGAGAACATGTAAGAGTCTCGTGCCTCAGATGCACGAGATCAAAAGGAAGTCACATTGTTGGTCCACGACTTTCCCAAACTCGTGGATATCATCCACGAGTTCTCTAAAAACTACACTACTTTGGTAAATATTTTGAAACATATACCAAATGTGTGATAGTATAGTCAACCTACACTATCCACGTAATTTTTCTTAGAAAATATATTAGCATCAGAGATCCCAATACAAAAAAAGGAATAAATTTTTTCTATACTTTGTTAGCATTATGATTTTTGATGAATGCCAAGTCTGCTTCAATGGTTATGGGCTTGCATCAACCCATGTCATCCACTAGCGTTATCATTGCATTAGTGCCCTACGTCGCCTTTCATGCGTGACACATGTTGCATGTCTACACAATTGTCTGCCGCCGATCTCCCTTGTGCAACCACATGCCACTTTGTCGTGCAACCATGTGTTGCCTCAAGATTAGCATTGCATTCACATCCTCTTAGCTGCGTCTTTTCATTTTCGATTTTATTTCATAGATATATTATAATAACATTAAATGTTTTTAATAAATAATAATTAATTAATTTTTTTATAAAAAATAATTTTTTATTTTATAATTAAATGAATAATAACTAATTATTAAATTTCATTTTTATAAAATTTAATAAATATTTTCTTCGTATACTTAAATTAATACAAATAACTAAATAATTAAAATGAAACAATAGTAAAATACATATTTTCTCTAATAATAAATAATGAATAAAAATAAAATAAATATGAATAGTTTACTAATTAATTTAATAAAAAATAACAACTCAAAATTATAATTGGTATCTTCATCATATTTGAATAACAATAAAATATTCAATTACAAAAATATAATACTGATTAATGATTATGATCAAAATTATATTTGTCAACCTTTTAACTTAAGATGTAGTAGCGAACATAAAGTTGTACTTCAATTCATGAAATAAGTGAGAAAATGATGATAAATAATTAACCATCTCTTTAAACTTTATAATAATAAAAACATTTAAGAATTGAAAAGTGGATGTGATCATTATTGTGTTTTCTCCCTCCTTAAGTCGAAACATGATAGAGGACATGGGGCTATATTAATCTCTTTTGAGGTAAAAATGACAAACTATGATTGAGCACTGTTTCTTCATTTCAAATTTTAAAATAAAATATACTTAACCACCATATATTTTTCTACTCATAACTACATAAATTATAAATGCAAGCATGAATCACATGAGGATATTGTAAATGCAAGCATGCATCATATGGATTTTGATGAAGACAAAGTTTGCATCACACAGATTTTGATGAAGACAAAGTTTGAAGATAAAGTTTAAAGACATGGAAAAATCAACAAATAACAAAGTCAAGGCTCAAGTTCACTCAAGTTCAAGCATTCAAGAATATCTAGAAGGCTAAGTGTATTTTGTATTATCTTATGGCTTAAGATGTTTGATTGGGTAGAGTCTAAGCTAGGTGAACCTTAATGGAAGTCTCACAACTTAAAATATGACCATAACTAATAATGATACTTACATGTATACATACATGATTTACATGCACATGCATAAATACATGATCACATGATTTTGGTGCATTAAACAAAGTTTAAATCATACATCATACTTTTATAAATCATGTAAGAGGTTCATTTCATATCAAAGTAACTTTTCATAAAATCTTTAATTGATTAAGGTTTAGTTCATCGATTAAGCTATGCAAAAATGGAACTTGTTAATCAATTAAGTTAAGGGTTAATCGATTAATGGAAGTTACAATTTCTGGAATCTTGATTTTTAACGAACATTAATCGATTAAGTAACTGTTTTAATCGATTAACTACACCAGAAAATGGAACTATATTTTAAAATTTAGATTGATTTTAACTTTCATATGAAAAGATAGATTTTCCAAAGAGTTTCTGAAAAGAGAGAAAAATGGTTTTGTTACACAAGAGATGAGATAGGAAAATACTTCAAGAATCTTTAGATAGAAGTTTTTAAAAATTGTCATAGTCAAATCAAGTTACAAAACCTTGCATCTCACATCTTTATACTCCAGTTGTGTGAGACTTTTAGAAAGGTTTTAGGTTATCGAAGTGAGTGTATATTTAGCATAATTAAGGTTCATTACTCATTTTGTACACATAGTTAGACGATTGTATTAACATTTCTCTTTGGTGTGTGGTATCATCAAGAATAAGAGAAAAGATTTGGGAAACCTTGATTAGAAGTGGTGAGGAGCTATTAGAAGCTAGGTTCACTATACAAGAGTCTTGGTAGAGAAGTTTGAATTGGTGGGGTCGTACATTTGAAGTGGTGAGGAGCCATTAGAAGCTTGAGTCCAAGATTTCTTAGTGGAAGTGTGTTTGTAAAACATTTATTCCATAGTGAAGAAAATATCTCAAGATTAGAATGGGAGACCTAGATGTAGTTTGCACGTGGACAAGCAAACGAACCAGGATAAAACTCATCATCTCATTTTCCTTATCCTTTAACTCTTTATGTTTTCGCATTGTTTGATTTACTTAACTTAGAATTCTAATCTTTCTATAATAATTGCATATTTTGTTATGTGTTATTAACTATATATTATCATCTGTAAAAGTGCATACAAGTTTAGTCAAATCTTTGCATCTTGGTATGTCAAGAAAACATGTTTATTCAAGAAAAAAGAACTAGTTAATCGATTAAGTTCTTGATTTAATCGATTATATGTAGAATTAGTTAATCAATTAAGTTAATCGACTAAACAGTGAGGAAAATCATAGAATATCATTTTAATCATGTACTAAGCCACTTATTCACCTTCTTCTAGATGAAGTTTAGAGCCTTTGTGTACCAACAGTCTTGATTTCCTATTACTCGTGGAGTTAGCAGGAGCATGATATAATCTTGTCATACATGAAAATAAAAAATATCTTTTTCGTTTATAAATAAATAAATAATCAAGATGATTTTCTATGTTTTGACTGTAAAAACATGATGCACTCCCAATCATAAGAAAGGAATATAACCTTCCATCTTTCCTCCTCTAAAGCCATGTAACTGGTGTTCAACCAAAAATTGAAGCACGATAGTTAGCGACTCTACTATGAACTTTTTTTACAAGAGCGAGGCCTAGAACCATTGATTGCATGACCTCTTTTTTTAAATAAAAAAAAACAAAAACCAAGATTGGGTGCCCCCAAATCATATGTGTCCAAGATTGCATAGTTCTATGCCTTCAAAAAAAAAAGAATAAACCACATGTATTCCTTAACTATATAAAATACATTTTCATGCATCACGTTCATTAAAAAATTGCATTCTTAATACTATTCATGCATTCTCTATGATACATGTTTAGACTTTCATGCATCATTTTAATTATAGCTAGGTTGTAACATGAATTTAAAAGGAAATAACAAAAATGATAACTTCATGCATAAATAAAAATCTCCAAGAAGATAGAGAGGATATTAGTTATATGAAGTCTTTGTTTGTGACCGAGACCAAAGACGCTAAACTTATTAGAGAAGATACATCTTCTCATATTTCAACTTCACTAGGGATCAGTTTGAAAATTTCTTCTCATTTAAAGACTCCAGCCAAGGTTACCCGCACATACACTCACCCATGTTTCAAGAATACACTAATTCGTGCAAATTTAACATCTTATACTACACTCCACCAATCATATTCACCCAAAATAAAAAATAAACCAAATCAAATTTTTAGTTTTTGCATTAATATGGGATACTTGTCTTACGTATTAAAATAATATAGAGAATAATGCAAATATAAGACTCAAAATGATACGGATCTTTAGCCATATTTCTCTTATGAATAAGCCATCTTTGTAATTGTCAAACATTAAGAAGATATCTCTAGTCATCCTATTTGAGCCTAAACATTGTGGAAGGAGATTATTTGTGAATTACCCGCAAGACGTTAATTATTCAATTATTCAAGAAATATAAGGATACATTCCTTCGCACCACTAACATACCATTTTCCCCATTTTACTGAAGGATAAGAAATATAAGCAATGTTCCTAGCTCGAAATACGAAAGAAAAAATAAAAGTCTCATGACAATCCTCCATGAATATCTCAAACAAAAGTTAAGGCAAAGAAAAGTGCAATATCAATAATCGCAAAAGGTTTTATTCATGGA
Organism: Lupinus angustifolius; assembly: GCF_001865875.1. NCBI lineage: Eukaryota > Viridiplantae > Streptophyta > Magnoliopsida > Fabales > Fabaceae > Lupinus > Lupinus angustifolius. The sequence continues at coordinate 44,737 of NW_017719110.1, forward strand.
AATATTGTTGTCTTAGGCTATTCTTATTATAACCCATAAAATGATCTTAATATTTGAGTGTCATGTAGAAAACTGTCGAAAATAGGATAAAGAAGAAAGATGAAAGGTGGATATGAGAAATACATATTTTTAGTCTTATATCATTTTCTTTGAAACTTTTACCATGGACAAGAAGTTTAAAAGACCTGGTTGAATATTGATTTTCTTAAGGTACACACAAGAGTAGAGAAATGTTGATTCAACTAAAGTCATAAAATTTTGATAAAAACATCTCATTTTTAATATATAGAATTAAAAATCATTTTTTCTCTCATCATCGCCATTGTTTCAATACTTGCAATTAAACCACAAATTCAATTCTCTCATCATTGTCACATTATCATTCATAACTCAAACACTTGCCAACATTTCATTATTATTGTTTTTTGTAAAGAATTGTGATGAAATAAAGATCACTAAAACAAAGGAAGAGTAAAAGCCTCTTAAATTGAGACAATTTTTGAGATGATTCCTAGTTTAAGTCCCTCTAAGCTAAGCCTACCACGACAATTTAAATGGAAGGATGTCTCCTAGTATCTCACACTATGATAGTTTTTGGGTGATCATGTTTTCACGTGAATATCTAAGAGACACATACATTGATCCCACAAAATAAGAATTTCTAAGAAGCTAAAAAATGGAGCAATGTTGTAGTTTCTTACTATAGTTCTATAAGCTCATCAATTACAAGAAATCAAAACAATTACAACCAAGCAAACAAATATATTAGATTATCACCTTCAAGAAGAATTTTGAAGAACAACATCAGTAATGTTGACTCATACACATATTTTAAGTCTTCTGCTTCCTATCAAGTAAGACCACCACACCTGAGGGTGTTCACAAAAAAATAAACAAAAAATAATGCTAGGTTAAAAATTCACATGGGAAACCTAAGAAAATGAGAGTATTTCTAAGTCGAAAACCAAAAAGTTGGCTTAGAGTCATAATAAAAAAAATAGAGAATTCCCATCATGTACCAACACCATACATTTTGGACATTGTTGGAACTTGGCCAAATTAATGGCTCTTTAATGCACCCTTATTGGGGACTTGTGTGTGTGAAATGAAAAAACCTCCAAGTCCTACCTATGATAGAGAATAGACATTGAAAGACTTTCTAAGCCTTAAGTACTCCCTAAGGGGTGTATCCCAAGAGGTACAACGAGTTTTATGGTGGATGAGAAAGCACACAAACAAAAACCCCAAACACATGTGTGCTCACACCACCCCACCTCCTCTGCAACCATCCAGTCGGTCGACCGACTCGACTTGTGTTCAATGGTTGGCACGTGTGTGAGTGATTCAATAGATAGTTGGAGAGAGTGAGGGCAGAAGGGAGGAGAATCCAACCATTAAGGAGAGAGATCTGGTCATATGACCATTGGACCCTTCCCGATCATCAGATCATCTAGCCGTTCGGGACACAATCTTGCATTTGGGTCATCAAAATTGTGTGAATTTTGAAAACTTGCTAGTAGCCAGATTATGGGAAAGTATGAATTTCTAGAATTGACACGAGTATAGAATGGACGTTGGTAGTCATGTTGTGGGTGTATTTAAGATCAGTTCTTACAATGTAGTAAGAACTCGAAAATAGAAAATATGATTGTTTTATCTTAGGGATGGTGTGGTTGATAGTCTGCTTCCACATTTTGGACAATACCATGAAACGTCTTAAAGAGTGCAACTTGGTCGTGACTCAGCTAATAATAATTCTTTGGTGATATTTACAATTTTGCGAGCACATAAACAACAGACACAAATTAGGGAAAATTAAGTGAATACTTTCACGGTAAACACTTACCATTTCCCATCCTCAGTTAAGCAAAGTTTGGTAAATTGCGAATCTAAGTTATAGCCTCTGAAGGAAAGTTAGAAGTTAGAGTAGGCACACTATGACAATATTTGTTCATAAAATCAAACCAAGAAATTACCAGCCATCACACACTAGGGCATTATATTTGGGTTTATCATTTTCCTTAAGATGACATTGGGAGAAGTTATATGGATTATGTTGAAAGATAAGTTGTCTTTAAGCAATCTCGTGTCTTTTTTTTTATCTCATTCCTCTCATAATGTGAAAATGAAATGGAAGTTATTGTTCGATCCTACCAATCAATAACGGTCAACTTGAATCGCATTTCAATCGGACCCATAAAAGTTGATAGATTTTATGTCATCCCAAAAGGAAAAGAGAAAGTCGTGAGTAGTACATTTGTGCATGAATCATATCCTTCATTTCATTGCATTCAAATAAACACATTACTCATCTCATACATGACACCACTTACAAAGCATCATACATTCCTTGTGTGTTTTTCTTTCCATATTCTCGTGTCTGGTGTGTTTAAAAATTCATTATTTTCCCACGTTCCTACGGTACTCTAACATGCGTTTCAGGTGTCTCATCCCTTGTCACCAAGTTCTGACACTATCCTGACCTGTGTTATGAGTCTTTTATGTATTTTTGTTCCCGAGTTTTGGTTGCACTACTCCAACTCGCATTCCTGGCTTATGGTTAAAACTCAATACAGAATAAGATGTTGGTGCCCATATCCATATTGTCAAGTAAGTTCTCTCTAATTTGACAACATTAACATTCATTTCTTTACTAATTACTTATCATAATATTAGTCAAACATCGATTTGCTTGCTATCTGGTAAGCAACAAAAAAGAGAGACAATTGTTAACATCTAATTTTATCTGGTCCAAAGTAAATAAGAGCCAAAAAAGTAAATTAAAAAACATAAAAAATATTTCCTTCAAAAAGATTTTTTAAATAAGTAGGAAAGACAAAAGTAATACGGTACTAGATTATTAATGATGTTCTTCAAATTCAAAAAAGAAAAAATTGTTACTATTTATCCTTTCAAAAAATAATAAATAATCATTTTTTGAGTGGACATAAGGGATTTGTTGGTTGTTACGAGAATCTGGAGGTTGGAATAAGAGGTTTATAAGTTTTTTTACTTATACTTTATCACTAATGCCTCCAAAAGCAACTATAAACTAACCCCTCATGTTTCCAATTGAAAATACACAAAGAAAAAATACTAGGAAGTCGGAACGCATGAGAAAGGATTTTCTTTAATGTGTTACCGTTAGCACTACGGTTTTTGGGGATGCACTAACATCTTGTCAGCTACAGCAGTCATGGAATGAGTCATTGTCGCATCATCTTTCTTGTGCGATACGTGTCACCCGCCTACATAGCCGCCAATCTTTCTTTTGCAGCCACGTGTTTCTCCATCGTACAACTATAGTTCACCTTAGTAAATAATAATTGATTTACATTTTTTATAAATAATAAATATTTTATTCTACAATTAAATAAATAACAATTAATTATTAGATTTCAGTTTTTATAAAAAATAATAATAAATATTTCCTTTTTAAAATTAAATAAATGCTAATCATTAAATAGTTAAATTAAACAATAAATATTTTCTCAAATAATATATAATTAATAAAATAAAATTGAATAGTTTCTTAATTAATTTATTAAAAAATAGCAACTCAAAAATAAAATTGACATCTCCGTCATATTTTAACAATTATGAAATATTAAATTAAAGAAACATAATGAACATTCAGTGGGATACAGTTACTCCAAAATTAAGTTTTTTGAACTTACTCCTCATTCTAGCCATCAATTTTATGGACATCTAATATTTTAGATCTACTCACTAATTGAAACCATTGGATTTCCCTATAATTAATGGTTAGGATGAGGAGTAAGTTTTTATTCTTGCAATAAGTGAAATCATCCTCATAAGATTAATGATGACAACAATTAAAATCACCTTTTTTATCCTTTTAAGTTGGGATAGCATAGTGGACTTGTGATTATACTTTAAGTTAGAAATTCATAATTTCTAATTAAGATGAGCATCATATATTTAATACAATTACATCACCTATTTATTTTGGGTTATAAAACAAGTGATCTAATTACTAACAACAGATAAGACTTCTGAAAAGGGGTAACGAATATGAGTTAAATAAGTGGATACCCAAACGGTTAGCCTATAGGGATAATGGGAACCCTATAAGTTAACGCTAAGGAATGTTTATGGTCCCCATTACACCAAATCATAAATAGTTTTTACCTCTCCTCATCAGAGAGAGAACGAAAGTCCAAAATGAATTAAAGATTTGATTGAGGAAGACCATCATATCAAAACTCTCTCAAAATATATATCAAAGGAGTAAATCAAAGAACATGGATTCATGTATGACTTTGTATCCTTGTTTTATATTATGTGTGAGAATCATGATACTTCAAGATCCTAGGATTGGTATTTCACCAATCATCAGGAAATAGTGGTATTAGGTTCTGAATCCTATTTTTTTAAATTTGGGGATTTTAATGTTTTCGCTATTAGTTATGAAAATTGGATATTTAGGAATAATGAGGATAACTTTTATCCGTTTTCGTTTATTTGAATTATGAGTAATTTGTATTATGAATCCTTGCAACATGTGTTGAAGTATATATTCAGATATGTGCATGAATATTGCATTAAATTTTATGACTCTGTTATGCAATATGTATATTATATGTGCACTAATGCCTTACTATTGGACATTGACTTTTGTCACTTTACAGTTTTGCAATTTGTTAAAGTATATGTATAAGGTATATATGTGTTAAGATGTATTTATATTTTATACATATACAATCTGGAATTCATGACCTTGTATATATTGTGAATTAAAATATACATATATATACATATGTAATTGTTTCCAACTTGAGGTGGATGTGATGTTTGAAATTACTAATTAAAGTCAATATATATAAATATATATATATATATATATATAGTGTTGCATATATGTTTTAAGATATGCATGATCATATTCAATTTGAAATTTTTAATAATGATTTGCATATACCTTTTTATGCTTTTCACTTTGGATCTACCTTGCATTTGATTAAGATTGCATCTATTTTTATATGTTGATATATATGTAATATTTCTTTTTTGATTTGAAATTATATTACTGGATTAGATTTGTTAATCATAAAAGATATCAAATCTGAACGTTTTAATTCTAAGATCATAAATTTTTTTATAATGGACCCATATTATTTTTCTTTTGTCTCGTAAATATTTTTGAATTAATTGATGCAATATGTTTCCAAAGTAACCTCTATTGTGGAAATTGATTAAGATTACACAGATGAGTATGATTATTTATATGAATTGTGTTCAACCCAAAGGAAGACACAATTTGACCAAGTAATAACATACACATGATGATAAATAAGTCACAATTATAAATTTTTTTCATGTGAATAATAGCCGGTCCAAAGAAAGACAATTGTTTGACAGAACTAGTTGTTAATATTTGATCATTATGTTGAAAGTATCACTTACAAATTAATTTCTTTATCCAAAGACTAGAAATTGATGTTGTGATATGTATCTTGTGATGAGTCTATTATGTAAACATGTCTTGTTATATATATATATTACATGACTTGTTTGTTTAAATGGTTGTAATAATTATGGTTTGTTGCATTGATTGGTGATTGATTGCATCATTAAGTGATTGTTATTGTTGAATCATTGTTTATGTTTGGACAGTTTGCCCTGCCATGTTTAATCATATATAAAATGAAAATATTTTTTTATGCAAAATTCAAAAGGATCATCATGCAATTCGAAATGCAGTCCTTGTGATGAGAATGATGAAATGCTACCAATACGCTATATTGAATATATGTATTTATACGTGGATATAAATAATATATATTTTGGATTAAGGTTATGTTGAATCAAACTCAATTAAATGATTTTTATTTTAGAAAATAAAATTGTTTAACATTTTAAGTGAACATATTAAACAAGTTGTCAAAGTTACATCTTTTTTGTGAATTGTTCATAATAAATATGAAGTACTAATGCATATATGTATCCATGCGAGTATTAATTGACTCAAAGGAAGATTATTATTTGACCTGATTATATACACACATATGATGGTAAACCTATGATTATTATAAATTTGCATATGTGAATGATAAATCAATCCAAAGAAGGGTTTATTATTTGACATGCATTATGATCAATGTTTGACCACAAACAAGAGTATCATTAGTGATTGATATGAAATATCAAGCCAATTGTATGTTTGCATTTTATGCGAATATTGATCGACCCAAAGAAAGATTACTATTTGTCCCAAATTACAACCATACTTATAGTAATAAATATGTGATAATCGTATGACTTTCCATGTGAATAGTAAGTTGCTCCAAAGAAAGATTTATTGTTTGACATGACTGATTATCAATGTTTGATTACTACATTGAGTGTACTACTTTCAAGTTAATATTTTTATCCAAAGATTGAATATTAATGTTGTGCTAGGTAACTCTTCATGTGCCCCACCATCATTTGAATTTAAGTATTAAAGTCAAATGTGAGTTTAATTGCAAGAATGATAGCAATTTGTTTTGTTCTTTTACTAGTGCTGCAAATATTTCTGCTCAAATTAAGAACATCTCATTGCTGAATGGGACAAACTTTAATGTCTATAAGGAAGCCACAGAAATTATTCTCGACTCTATGATTTAGATCTGACACTTCAGGTGGAGAAATCCATTTCTACTATAGAAATACTCGATGAGGTTAAAAATGAGAAATTGGAACACTCTAACCGAATGTGTAAAATGATCATGAAACACTGTATACCAAAAGCATTTCGGGACTCTATTTCTGAGGGTCAGAATGCAAGAAAGTTCCTTGAAGAAATAGAATCATACTTTGCCAAAAATGAAAAGGCGAAGACATTATGGAGATGTCTAATCTCGCATCAAAACTCAAGTCACTTAAGTTAGAGCTTGGTGATAACTTGCTTGTTTACTTGGTTTTGATCTCGCTTCCTTCATACTTTGGGTCATTCAAAGTGAGCTATAACACTCAGAAGGACTAATTGTCTCTCAATGAGTTTATATGTCACTGTGTGCAAGAGAAAGAATGGCTGCAGAGAGATACGACTGAAAGTGGTCATTTGACAATGACCTCTCAAAATAAGAAAAGAAAGAACAATAAGGATGTTGTGAAAGGGCTATTTGTGTTTTTTCCTCAGAGAATGTGGAATTGTTCCGCAATATATTATGCCAGGAAAACCTAGTATGAAGGATGTTGCTGAACGATGAAATCGAACTCTTAAGGATATAGTGAAAAGTATGGTTACTCAATCTTCCTTACTAGAGTCTCTTTGGGGGAGCTTTGAAGACCACAATATACATCCTTAATAAGGTGTTAAGTAAAACAGTTAACAAAATCTCATATGAGCTTTGGAGTAATAAAATACCAAGCTTAAAACACTTACACATTTGGGGTTTTCCAGTAGAGGCGCGGCCTTATAGGCTGCATGAAAGGAAACTGGACTCAATAAAGGTTAGTTGCGATTTTGTTGGCTATGTTGAATGTTGTCGACGCTATAATTTTATGATCTCACTTCAAGTTTTTTTTTTAGATGAGAAATTCAAGATTTCTTGAGGAAGTTGATTTTGGGAAGGAGGAGAACATAAAGAATTGTCTTTTAGGAAGAACCTGTCACTGATGGTGAACAAGTTCTTGTGTCTATTACCATTCAAGGAACAACTTCAGTAATAGAAGATAATGTTCAGAAATTGTTCCTGATAATATTCCAGAACAAGACAACAACGAAGTTCTCTGTCAATTACCTATAGAACAAATTCAACAACCTCAATAAGTAGATGTGTCATTAAGGAGATCCACTAGAGAGAGGAGAAGTGAAATTCCTGATGATTATATTGTATTTCTTCAAGAACATGAGGATGATATTGAGTTAACAGAAGATGATCCATTGAACTTCTGTCAAGCCATGAAAAGTTCTAACTCTCAAAAGTGGATCGATGTCATGAAGGATGAAATGAAGTCTATGCATGATAATGACCTTTGGGATCTTGTCAAATTACCTAAATGTGCGAAACTTATTGCTTGCAAATGGATATTTAAAACCAAGAGGGATTTGAAGGGTAATATTGATAGATATAAAGCTTGTCTAGTTGCTAAAGGCTACACTTACAAAGAAGACATTGATTATAAAGAAACTTTCACTCCAATATCTTCGAAGGATTCTTTTAAAATAATATTGGCACTAGTAGCTTATTTTGAATTAGAGCTATATCATATGGATGTTAAGACTGCATTTCTAAATGGAGACATTAAAGAAACGATCTATATGGTGCAACCAGACAACTTTGTGTCAATTGGCTCAAAGTCTACGGTATACAAATTAAAGAAATTCATTTATAGCCTTAAACGAGCTACTCGTCAACGAAATCACAAGTTTCATCAAGTTATTACCTCGTATCATTTTGAGGCAAATAAAGTGGATAACTGTGTGTACCACAGGTTCAGTGGGAGTAAAATTATATTCATAGTATTATATATCGATGATATACTGCTCGCGATCAGTGATATGGGACTATCGCATAAGACCAAGAGATTTCTAATGAAGAATTTCGAAATGAAAGATCTTGGGAAAGCTTCTTTTGTATTAGGTATTCAGATAGTAAGAGATCGCTATCAAGGTATCCTAAGATTGTCCAAAGAAAGCTATCTAGATAAAGTCCTAAATAGATTTGGCATGGAAAGATAGTAAACCAGAGGATACCCCTATAACTAAGGGAGACAAGTTTAGTCTCGAATAGTGCCCCAAAAAAATGACCTTGAAAGATATGAGATGCAAAATATTCCTTATACATATGTAGTAGGAACTCTAATGCATGCTCAAGTTTACACATGTCCTGACATAGTGTTTGTCTTAGGATTTTTGGGAAGATAGTTGGGCAATCATATAATGCATCACTAGAAGTCAATCAAACGTGTTATGTGTTACTTAAAGAGAACAAATGAGTATATGCTCACTTATCGGATGCCTAATAATTTAAAGATCATTGGGTACTGTAACTCTGATTTTGTTGGATGTCTAGACAATAAACACTCCACCTCTGGATATATGTTTATCTTGGCTGAAGGTGCTATCTCTTGGAAGTCTGCTAAACAGACGCTCATAGCTCCTTCAACTATGGTTGCAAAGTTCATGGTTTGTTTTGAAACATCAGACCATGGTATATGGTTGCAGAATTTTTGTCACTGACTTACGTGTGGTTGATGATTATATTGTATTTACACATAACATATAAGGACAAATTTTATTCTAGCTGATCCACTGAGTAAGGGTTTGGTACCTAAAGTCTTTCATGAGCATATTGCTCATATGAGTATTGCTCCTTAGGATACCTTAGTTCAGTAATAGTCTATATGTTTTATGATTTACTTTGGACGTCATATATAGTCTTATGCATAATAAAGTTGATGGTTTATTGTTCTATTTTGAACTTGTGTATTGTAACTATTGTATTGCAATTAAGGACTTTGGATTGATCTCACTAAATAATAAAGAAGGAAAGTTGGAAATAGACAGATTTAAGATCACATTGCGTGAAATTTCCATGTCACTCATCCATATTTGATCTATGTCATTTAGTATATTGGTATGGTGATCATCATAGTAGAGTCACGTTTGAATGTGATGAAGGTCGCGGTGGTTCCGTAGTTGATATATGAGATAGACCGGATTATATTAAGGAGAAATCTAAATATAAATAGTATATGGATGCGCGTCTAAAGAATATGTGATATAATTGTTTTAGGAAAAATATGAAGCCCAAGTGGGAGATTGTTAGAAATTCATAATTTCTAATTAAGGTGAGCATCATATATTTAATATAATTATATCAGCTACTTATTTTGGGGTTACAAAACAAGTGATCTAATTACTGACAACCTAAGAGACTTCTGAAAAGGATAACGGAATGAGCTTAATGAGTGGATGTACAAACGATTGGTCCATAAGGGATAATGAGAACCCTATAAGTTAACATATAAGGAATGATTATGGTCCCCAAGACACCAAGTCATAAATAGTTTTCACTTCTCCCCATTAGAGAGAAAACGAAGGTCCCAAAAGGAATTAAGGATTTGGTTGGGGAATGTCATCATACCAAAACTCTCTTAAAAGGTATATCAAAGAGGTAGATTAGAGAACATGAATTCAGGTATGACTTTGTATCCTTGTTTTATATTATATGTGAGAATCATGATATTCAAGATCTTTGAATTAATATTTCATCAATCATCAGGAAATATCTAACACTTCACTCTTTTGAAATGAATGAACAAATAATGATAAATGATTGACTATATATTTAAACCTTATAACAAATTTAAGAAGTGAAAAGCAAACACAATCATTGTGAGGCTTTCTTCTTCCTTATGTTGAGAGGCGATAGTGAACATAGACTTGTACTCCACTTTCTTGAGATGAAGAAGATGAACTGTGATTGAATATTGTTTCTTCTTTTCGAACTTTAAAATAAAAATAACTAACCAACACATATTTTTACTCTTAATTATGTAGTCTTGATTACTTATTCATTGTAAGGATGCGTATGAGCTAAATACAATCTTATTAGACACAAAAGTGAAAGGAATGTCTTTATAAATAAATAATTAATTAAACAACTTTAGGGTATAAAAATAGTCCATGTAATTATGAGAGTATGTCTAGTATGGGTGAACGAGATACTAATACATTTCCCGATCCATAATCGACTCTTAAGTCCAAATATCTAATTCAAAGACTTTTATGTCTCAAAAGAAGTAGGCATAAAAAGATTTTTCTATATCGCAAAATATTATGATAACTCCAATGTTTAACTGAAAATTCAGACGATAATTACAAAAGTATTTTTTAAATAGACTTGACTAAACCGCTCAAGAAAATTTGTTACAATGGAATGATTGTTGTGGATTGGGAAGTAGGATTATATTTATTTATATGTACTAGGAGCTAGGATAGCATATTGACTTTAAAATCCTTATGAAAAAAGGGTACAATAAGCATCTTTATCGAAGCCAAATTGTACAATCATACAATAAGCTCATTTCGTTTGATTTAATTTTAAAATTCAATCAAATACACATTTCATACAGTACCTTGTACAAATTCAATTAAAATTCGATTATATTGTATATCGATTAACTCACTTACTTTTAATAACCGTTTATAAACATTTTTCAATAAACAAAAAAGAGACTACGTACCAGACAAAAACAAACGTATGGACAACTAATGGTGCATTAACAACACCCTAAAAAGCAACACCCTAAATTTACAACAAATTATTAGCTAGGATAATAACTATTATTTAATATATTTTGCTTTCCCTTTAATTAACGTGTGACTTATCACACAAAAAATTGATTCAAGTTAAACACAGCTTCGGGTTCTTCTCTAGTTCAATTCCCTTTTCCTTTGAAATAGACAAAGACTTGAAAACTAACAACTTATACACTACCTGCCCAGGAAAGGTATACGTTTAAATAATAGGTGCAAAAACGGGCTACATGCTATCCAAGCGAGTTCCGATAGCATATTTGGGTTTCTGGATTTATTGGACCAGGCTAAAAAACCAGATTACAATTTGGTTGTGAAAAAAGATGTCCAAACCCGACCCTATGCAGACAACGAGCTAAATAAGTTTGTCCATCATATATATTTTTGCAACTAGTAGAATGGGAAGGGATCCCCTACAATAAGAGTAAGTGGAAAAAACTTACTCTACATCTTACTCATCCATTTTTTTGAGAAATTCAGTAGTTTAAATTAGTAAGTAGATCTAAACCATTGAATTTCACAAGAATGTATGACTAGGATGCGAATTAAGTTTTTACACTTACTCTTGAAATACGTGAATCCTCTCTCTAACAGAATAATACAAGTACCAAATGAAACAAGTTACTAATATGATATAAATGATGTGCTAGCCACTTAAATTAGCTGAAAGTGCAATAGAACTTAAGTGTGTGTTTTCTCTTCCATTCATAAGTGGAATTTAAAAAATATAATTAGTTTTTGGTTGCAAAATAAAGTTATACCATGTTTCTCTTCTATCAATGTGATAGTTGTACAAATGCTTTTTTAACATGTTTCTAATTAACTAAGTAGAGATTTGTATTCCTAGGTGGAATGTCTGATTATTCATTGTAGCCAAGAATTTTACTTCTTAATCATTGTTTAATCTTATAGTACTTTCCAAAAACTTTCTATATTATATGATGTTGAAACTTAGTTTATTGGAAGCCTTTAGTGAAAACTTTTGGGTGTGAGATATAAAAAACTTGTAAGTCCCAGATAAAAGAGTTTTGAAAAAAAGAACTCTCAAGTCCTACGTAGGAGAGATGAGGAACTTGAAAAAAAATATCATGTTATAAATAGAAGCATCACCCCTTCATATTTTCTTGCCCCAAGTTGAATACGCTTTCATTCAATTTTTTCTTTCACCCTCATATTTTTTGCCGACGCATTTCTGGCAAACTTCTCCCCCTTTCTGTGACACTAAGAATTGGCACACACAATTAAATTGTGGAAATTTCGAGAACTGACACTGGTAGTCAGTATTGTAGGAAAAGAATTGGCATAGGTAGTCATATTGTGGAAATTTGGAGAATTGACACTAGTAGTCATATTGTGTGAATTTCGAGAATTAACATTGATAGCCATATTGTGATGGGTGAATTCGAGACTGGTTTTTACAATGCAGTAAGAATTTAATAATAGAGATTTGAGCTTTTTTATCCTTGGGGCAGCGTGGTTGATAGTCGGCTTGCACATTTTGGACAGTGTCACGAAACGTCTTAAAGAGAGCGACCTGATCATGACTCAACCTGTAAGTATTATTTCGCGCCATTTAGAATTGTTGTAAGCTATGGTAACAACAATTTTAAGACATTTCTACTGCAATGACATCCATAGATAATATTACTGGATCGAACAACTTTGACCTGAACAAACCATTTCAGTTTGATGGCACTAACTTGAAACGGTGGCAACATAAGATGAACTTTTTCCTCACTATGAAAAAAGTTGCACACATTCTGAAAACCAATGTTTCAAGGCTGCCTGAAAAGGAGGAAAGAGATAAACTAGCTATTAATATAACTCTCTAGAATGAAAATAATTATCTTCGTTACAATTTCATTCTGAATGGGTTGTTAGATGATCTCTATGATTAACAACCCATATAATTCTGTCAAATTATTTTAGTTTGCACTTGAAAGTAAACGGATATTGAGGAAACTAGGACTAAAAAATATATTATTAGCCGCTACCTCAAATATCAGATGACCGATGACAAATCAGTAGTGTCTCTATCCAATAAGATACAAAGAATTGATCATAAAATCATTTACGAAGGTATGGCCCTAGAGAATTAAACTCACAAGTAGAGCCTATAAATGTGTATTCACTGGGTATGTTGTAAACAACAAGGCATACAAGTTTTATGAAGTTAACGCAAAAGTGATCATTGAGTTTAACGATGTTGACTTCAATGAAAAGAAATTCCTTTTTGAATTTGGGGAATACTGGGGGCACTTCAACTAGTCGCATACCTGTGATTAGAGATAATGATAAAAATGAAGGATTGGAAATAGAAAAGGTAATGAGATACCTTAAGAAAACAATAAACCTTAGATAATATTACCATAGGTTTTCAGCTTTGCTTGAAGGATTTAGCGATGCTGATTGGAATACTCTTTCAGATGTTTCCAAAGCAACCAATAGTTATACATTTAGCATAGTTGGTGGGATTGTTTCTTGGAAGTCAAAGAAATAGACTATTTTGGCTCAATCCACTATGGAAACTGAGAAGATAGCACTAGCAACAACTAGTGAAGAATCAAGTTAGCTGAGAAGCTTTCTTGCAGAGATTCCCCTATAGGAAAAACTGATACTAGTTATGTTGATCCATTGTGATAGTACTGTGACTATTGTAAAAATTGAGAACCGCTTTTATAACGATAAGAAACGACAAATACGTCGTAAGTACAACACCATTAGAGAGTTACTCTCTACATAAGTTGTTAGAGTGGATCATGTATGCATTGAGAATAACTTAGCAGATCCTTTGACGAAAGAACTAGCTAGAGAGAAAGTCCATAATAATTCTAAGAGTATGAGACTATTACCCTTAGAACGAGAATCACTCATGATGGTAACCCAACCTAACTAACTACAGATCCAAGAAATATGTTCAATGGGTAATAACAAGTTGTGAAGTGATATGAAAATGAACATGCTATAAAATTATGAGAAGCATGATTCATGTCGTCAGTATATGTAAGGATGAGTTAAACTCTTAATGAGATATATACTCCAATTGGAGTGGAGTACCTAGGCTACAAGAGTACTATTGATTGACTCACTTATGTGAATGTGGAAGTGGGGGCTGCTTCCTATTAAATTTAGGGGCATAAATTTCTAGAGCATTCACTATATTGGGATAGACGTACATGACCTTTAACGCACATGCTTTATAGAATACACATTTGAAAAGATTGTGTTTGATTTGATGTTGGAGATAGAGTTCAAGACTATGAGTCATTATAGTAAAATTTGGGTCTTAGTCACTATACAAAGGTTCAAGTCGCATGACACTTTTGTTTATGCACAATCTTATTGAGACCACAAAAATTCTCGGAAATCGTTTTTTAATTTCAAATGGGGGATTGTTGGAACTTGGTTTGTTAGAAGTCATTAGTGAGAACTTTTGGGTGTGAAATCTATAAAACTCCAAAGTCCCACATAGAAGATCAGTTTTGAAAAAAAACAACTCTCAAGTCCCACATAGGAGAGATGAGGAACTTGAAAAAATCTCGTGTTATAAATAGAAGCCTCCTCCCTTCATATTTTATTGCCCAAAGTTGAATGCGTTTTCATTCAACTTTTTATTTCTCCTTCATATTTTCCGCCGACGCATTTCGACAAACTTCTCCCCTTTCTTTTTGTGACACTAAGAATTGGCACAGGCAACCAAATTGTAAAATTTTCGAGAACTGACATTGGTAGTTAGTATTATGGTAAAAGAATTGGCACAAGTAGTTGGCATTGGTAGTCATATTGTGGTGGGTGTATTCGAGATCATTTCTTATAGTGTAGTAAGAATTTGATAACAAAAATTTGAGATGGTTTATCTTAGGGGCGTCATAGTTGATAGTTTGTTTGCCTATTTTGGACAGTGACACAAAACGTCTTAGAGAGAGTGACATGGTCGTCACTCAGCCAATAAGTATTATTTTGTGTCATTTAGAATTATTGCAAACTACGGTAACACCATATCCTACACTTTTTGTGGGTTTGTCAATCAACCATTATAGTTATATTTGATGTTGAAATTCAAGGAGTAATAGTAGTCTACATGAATCATTCTTTTCTTAGAAATGTATTTATAAGTGCGAATTTACCAGCTTTTCTATTTATAGTTGTGTAGTTACTTGCTTTCTAGGTACTACTCTCGCCTTCTTTATATTTTGAAATGCTAAATTAATTGTTTCTTTTAATAATTTCCAACCTTAGTTACTGTAAATTCAGAAACTTTATTATGTTTTTGATATTATAGTCACCTTTCTTTCTTTGTGGAATAGACTACATAAGTTCCCGTACTTATTGTTGCTCGTGTGTCTTTTTTATGATATTGTAGGAACATTAGTTAGTTTAAGATCTAGATTTGACATGTCATCTTTCACTATATTTTTAATAATTCTTTGGTTGACTGATCTTGTAAAAGTAAGGGTTTCTTTGAAAACATCTACCTTATGATTATTTTATTTGGAATATATATTTCTTGATTCTTGGTGAAGGTACTATAATATTTGTGGTTCCTTTTGGAAGTGTGAATGTGATTAGTTGATCAGCGGTAAGTATAAATCTTATATCTTATACATCATATTTTATGATTAATAGTCATTTTATAAGAAATATGTGTCAGCATATCTATTGGTGTGTAATGTAACATCTATTGTTATAGTTAAAATTTCTTGGTAGATACTATCATCATACAACAAGATATAATGTTTTTTTTTTCTTTTGGTATTTTAATATGTTCACAATGAGTATATATCATTGAAGTAGGGGAAAACTAATTATTGAGAGGTAGGCACGAGCAAGACAAGGATTACATATGTAACACCCAGCTTTTATAACTAAAAACATAAAAGCTTTATCAATGAAAATGTTGTCAAACTTTAAAGAAAGTTAAAAACGATGTTAAAAAATCATATTAAACTTAAAACGATTGGAAGTTTAAGTAGGGATGGCACAATGAAAATCTAATCGTGAGTATCCATCCACACCTAACCCGAATTTAATGGGAAAAACTCGGTGTAATTGAGTTCTGGTTTTACCCGAAATCAACTTTTAGATTTGGATTCGGGTTTGGTATAATTGATATCTTACCTCAAATCATCCTGAACCTGATTAATATATGTAAAATTACAAAATTAGACATAAATACATATATAAAACCTATATATCTAGAATTTTGTTGTATATATAGAACCTATATATATATATATAAATATATGTTTTGGACGAATTCCTGTCGGGTTCGGGTTTCCCAAAACCTAACAGATTCCGGGATGATAACATTATTTTTAATCCCGCTTAATTTGAGTTTGGATTTTGGATTTTGATTTTTGGGTTCAGGATTGGATAAGTATAAACTCATTCACGACCTGCTCCGTTGACATTCCTACTTATTAGTTCAAAATGCAAAAACATTAAATACTATCGAAACTCCAAAAGATGAGGCATTACGCTCAACCTCAAAATTCAACCATGACTTATCTAATTATCCCTTTTGAATTATGCAACTTAAAAAAATCATTAATTTAATTTTATTGTAAATATAAAAACCATATGTGCAAAAATAATCTTTCTCAAATAATTTTTTCTATATTAGAGTCAATAATCACAACATATACAAGATACTTAACTATACACTAACTAAGTTTTTATTGTCTACATTTTCATCAATGAATATTCATATTGCAACTACAATAATCATGTTCATATACATAATATAGATAAAAGATAAGACAAAGAGTGGAGTAAGAACCAACTATATTGACCACAAAGTGGAATTACAAAGAAAATAACATTAAAGTGATACAACACATAACACAAATATAATCAACCAATGTCAAACGTATACAAATGATGCATGAAGTTAGTGACTTATACAATATGACATTCATATCTCCAATTTATATATCTTTAATGTAAGGCTTATGCATGTCAACCAACCAATCTCCACCAAAATGTCAACTATTTTCAATTTCCTCTATTAGAGGTGCTTTTATGGTAAGCCCAGTCCATTTCAGGAATCTTCTCTACCTATTATGAAATGCGTAAGAGAGTGTCAAAGACCGCTTAATTTGCATGTAGGACTATCCTAGTCATATGAGTTATAAGATTGGACCCTCATTGGATCGTCTCACCTAAGCAATCCCTCAAGGCTTGCTCACGAATCACCGTCATTATTGCCCAAATCCATATCTGCAATGACATTTCTATAATTGTATCTTTCCATTTTCTCAAACTCCAACTATATGAATGCAATGTATGCACACTAACCAAAGTCAGCACCTTAAGTATTTTAGTCAAGCTTTTCTCAATTATATGTCAACAAGTATCACTTGAGTTAGTCGTCCTAGCCCTATTGCATTTTTACTATGTCATGTCCTTAGAAAGAACTCAAGGCACTACTTAGTGATCCAAAATATCATTGGACAAAGCCCCAAATCTCACTACACTTTCAAGTGTGAATAGCCATAAGCTCCCAACAAATCCAATCTTTCCAAAATTATCACCTAAGTTAGTTGTCTGAGCCCCAGTGCATTTTTATTAGGTAATGTCCTCGTGACAAGCTCAAAACACTAACTAAGTGATCCAATATCAATGTACAAACTCCCATATATCACTACATTTTCAAGTACGTGATTAGTCATAGGCTCTCAACCAACTCCATTGTTCATCCTTAATCACCAAGGGAACTTAAGAACATCTATATTTTATCAAACAAAATATTTTTTAAGTTTTTATCTCCAATCACACACAATCCCAAAAATATATTTTCTCATCTTCTTAAAATATTAACTCCCACTATGCTCCTGTTTTTACTCCTCAGATACTCCTTTCTAATTTTTCTATTCCTACAAGTTAATTGATTTTCTATTCTCAACTAAATACTTATTTTTAATCATGAAGTTTTTCATACCCCTCACAACTAATTTATGACTTTCTCAAGTCCACTCAAATTCCAATTTCAAATCTATGTATTTTTCATAACAACACAATAATCAGCAACATAATAATTACAATTGAGATATTTCTGAATTACAACCTTTCTACAAATAATACTGTATATAATAACAATAAGCTATAAAAAATAACAAAATAAACAATTAGCATATAAAATAATTACAAATTTATCACAAACACTCACATGCATACAAATATATATTAATTCATCAATCTTTCATGACAGTGTAATGTTATAAACGAGTGCTTTGCATTATGGTAAATACAAACACTTTCATAAACACATATTTAAAAAAATCAAAACATGTGAGATTCTATATATCGTCAAGATAACGATTAAGGACTCTTACATGGAAAACAATTTTTCTTGGGAGTTCATAATCTACCAGACTCTCTGACTTTAATTTAGTGGGCATGAGAGAACTTTAATAAAATAATCTAAGACCACATTAACATTCTCCCTCACTTTTACAGCTTTATATCATAACTTCAATATTAATGTTGCAACTTCATGAACTTCACCACTAATATCCACTTGACCCAAGTGTCGCACTTTATCAACCAAATACCAAATCACCATCAAATTATAAAGACCCAAAACACTTTAACATGTGAGATAAAATAAAATAAAGTTTACACGTTTATGAAAACCAATTTAATCTCCTTTTAAATAAATATGAAAGTAAAAAAAAAGTTTAACTAATTATAAATAAATAAACATGAAAGTTATCTAGAGTGAAGATGAAATGACATAATAGTTGACAAATTGTGATTGGGTGTGATGGTGCACGCATGCCCAACAAGAAGAGATTAAGCTTTACCATATGTATAACTTTTATTTATACAAATTGGATAATGGAGGTCATGTGTAGAAGATGAAGTATGGCCATTGGATAAGAGAAAAAATATATGTAGAGAGATAGAACAATTATAAGATGGATTCGAGGGGGTGAATATAATTTTTATTTTTATTTTGAAGAAGATATGCAACACATTTTATAATGGTAATTGATGATACTAGGATAACCAAGTTCAAGGTATAAGATATTAAATATTTAAAGAAAAGAATAAGGTAAAGCAAAAGAGAGATAAGATCATCAATATATAGGCATAGATAAAAAATTTAAAATAACCCACCATTAGAATATAATTGTTATTTTTATGGGGTGGAATAATATAATACTACTAATAAATAAATAATAAGATAAGTATGTTAGAAAATTTGAATCGTTGGGAAGATGTTGCAACACTTGAATAAAGAAATGATTGATGAATATGCACGTAAAACCTCTAAAGTAAAGTGTGTTACTATATTAACCTTTAGGTTCGATTCGCCCCCACCAATTTAAGTATATTGGATGCAAATGGGATGAACATCGAATTCCCTTCAGACTTTGGAAAACATTGATATGTTTTGCACAAACACAATAAGCATATCTTTCAATAATAGTTTACAAACTTATATTTTCTACATTTCTCTCATGCATTAGAGAAATAGAAGATGATTTATTAGATAGGAAAAATTCAGATGATTCTTTATGCCTTGAAGTGTCTCTTATTTATAGAGATATTCACATTACTTGATGAAGAGAAACACATTTATGAATTTGCATTTATTCACGACGGAATAAATATATAATATGATGATTCAGTTTTATACTGAGGAAGTATCATAACCCAATGGTAGTGGCACTACTTGGCATACATAATATCATTATCTTAATAATGAACAAATTATTTCTAAATATTTATGATAAAAATAATAATAGAACAAAGATATATTTAACTTTTGTTTTACTTTTTTAATCAATGAAAAACAAATAGTATATAAAATGATATAAATTTTAGGATAAAAGATATGACTCCCAACAATTCTTACTTGCTAGCAAACATAGATATAATTAGTCATTGCAATTGATGGCGCATTTGTTGGAAGTTGAAGGAACATTTTTTTTTCTTACGTAGTTAATGGACAAGCTAATCTTGGAGTAGAAAATCGAAGCTATTTCAACAAAGAGGGGTGGCATGTTGGAGTAGAACATTATCTCTATCATGGAGAATCGTGCTGGAAAGGCTACCATGCAACCTGAATATCCTCCAAAGAGGGTGGCAATTCCTGGAAACTTTGGACCTGTATTTAGTGTCATTCTTATCAAGAATGAGCCAATCATTTATTTTTTCAAATGAATTTTCATATTCAGTATAGTAAAAAATCTATTGCTTGCGGGAAATGTTCATCTTATACAACATTCTCACTTTGTTAAAAGCAGGAGATTGGAGATATTTTTTGCTGTCATTTGGATGGCTTGGAGTGTCTTTGTGGACAAATTTGAACTCAATAATTTTGAATACTTGAGAGTCATGAAATACACTTGTGAGATGACTCTCCAACCTTCTTTTTCCCTTCCTTCCCCTAAAAATTTTAACTCCCAAACAAGCCCTAAGAGTATGCTTGTGAGTTTATTTTTCGAGGGGAATGAAGGGAAAGATAATGTTAAAAATTATCTTATAAGTATATTTCCTGGTTTCACATTTTCCTTCCCTTTATTACTTTTCAAAAACCAACTTACAAACCGACCTAAATAATACATCTCCGAGAGAATAATGTCCTTAGAATTTAAATGCCAATTCAGGTAGCAGGGTTCTGGCTTAGAGGGCCGTCTGCATCATTTTTTGCACCTATCAAATAATTATCATAGAAAAGGGTTTTGGGGTGGGTGCTATTAGTGCTGCGAGACTAATTGTGGCATATTTAACTCGTACTTTGTTGTGGTTCTTATTGTACTTTGTTATGTGGCTAAAGTATTTCTCTTAATTCAACTTTTTAATAAAAGGATATTTTAAGGGCCTATTTGAATTTAGTAATCGATCATACCTAAATAATAATAATTTACGCTGAAAATTAGGATTGTTTAATTTCAAGAAATATTTTTTGTTTCTATTTCCTATTTTCATTTTTAAAATATATTTTTCATTTTCATGTGTTCATTTTCTGAATACATATTTGTTATTATCATTTTTGTTTTTGAAAATTGTTCACTATAAACTTCATAAACAAGAACATTTGCCTTTGTAATTAATTCAACTCTACATTTTAATCACTAAAGTGTTCAAACCAATGATTTATAGGATGTCTTCATATTTGATATTTGTATTTTTTTCTGGTAGATTTTATGTCAACAATATATTAATCACGTTTAATTTCTGGATTTGGTCATTTGCTATCACAAAGACGTGAGAAAGGGTATATGAGCATCACATGGTTGCAGGTGTTATCCAAAAAAGTTAAAAGGTAAAATAAATTAGTAACATACAATTGTTCTATTATTTAACTAAGGTTGCAGTTGTTAGATATCAATGGTCTAGACACACCTAGAAGGGGGTTGAGTAGATGTAGCGGTTATCAATTACCTCTTCTCGCACCAAAACCCGGTTCTGGAAAACAGCCCAGGTAATCGATGAACCAGTGGACTTAATCGATTAAATCGTACTAGAAACAGAATTACCAGATTGGCTTCTTGCACAGTTATTTACCAACAAACAAGCAAAGATACAGAAGATGTTTTGTGCACAATTAACAAGGATATGACACAGTAGTAGTATCCAAAATATCAGCTTAATACATGAATTAAAACAACTTGAATTATAAAAGAGATTGAGAGAGAACAGCTTGCACAATATGATTTTTATCTTGGTTCGTTTGTGGGTCCACTTGAAAACTACATCCAAACCTCCCCTTCCAATCTTGGGAGATTTTCCTCTTCACTAAATTGAAAACCTTGTATTGTTACATACAACAATTCAATTACAAGACTCGAACGCTCCTTTCTTGGAACACAAAGAACTTCGTCACCCTTGGTTTGACCTTTCCTAAAAGCGCCTTCCAAGAAAACCTTTTTTACCGCGATTCGGCCCCAGCCAAGGTATCACCCTTTATCCCAAGACCTCCAAGTCTTTGTGAAGAAGACCTTACCTAACCGCAGCTAGGATTTTCCTTATCCTTGAATTACAACGCTTGAGTTATGAATGAGTACTTAATACTCGGAACTTACAATAATAAAAATTCAAAGATTAACCCACACTCAAGTAACACAAGTCATTATGAATGTATACGAGTTAATACAAAACAGATAATGCAGAATCTTTCTCAAAAATCTCTAAACAGAATGCATGAACATGTAAGAAAGAATGAATGAGAGTTAACACATTAAAACCACATGCAATATATCATGAACAATATCAACTAAGCATGTTAATCTCTCTTTCTTACACATGCATCTCTCTTTCGCCTATACAATACAGTAAATCACGAATTCAACAAAATGATATGCAATGCTGCTCGTTTCTGCAAGTTACCAGAATTTATACAAAACAGATTTGGCTCGACAAACCGTTTTTCAGTTACGCGCCGTTATTTTCAGTTACGCAGTTAAAACAGATAAAATAGAAAACAAAAACGTTAATTGATTAACCATCATATAACAATACGTGATTAAATGGTGAACTATTTATATGTTATGCTTGACTCCTATACATGTTTTAGCAATTATGTTATGCCTAATATGCACATATAACATGTATGATTAATGCATGAACATATAATAAACTAGATGATATGCCTCATGAATATGATATGTCAATATTAATGGCTTGTGAGACTTGCATATAGGTTTACCTAACCCACACTCACTAACTAAGGCACACACCCCAGACTACTTAGAAATATAACTCTATTGATATAACCTAGTCTAGATATGACCATTGAGATCTAGGCATATTGATTGTTGAGTCATCTTCAAGCTTTTACTAACTCCATGTCTTCATCAAAAAATCGGCAAAACATTGCTAGTGCAATCTTTGACACTTTGTACTTTCAGCAGTAACTTCAAGTGACATCAATTTTTATACTAAAATCATATATTATTATATTCATTGATGAACTATTTCAACAAGAAATGAAATTCATGTTTTCTGAAATATGAAATGAAAATAAAAAGACAAATATATTTTCACACTACTTTTCTAATTTCATTGAAAATGAAAATAGAAAATGACTAAGGCAAACACACTCTAATGGATTTGTTATTTTTGTCCATTACAGTGCTAATGTGAAAGAGACCAAATTCAAAACTCAAATAGATTATGAAATTAAATCCAAAATATTAGTATATTTATATGGATCAAATTCAAAAATCAATACATTATAGAAACTCAATTAAAAAAACATGTGTGAGACACAAAACTAAAATTAAATAAACAAATTTATTGCTGCCACAATCAAGTATTTAATTTATATGGATTAAAGCAAAAAGATCATGAATATCTATATATATTATTAATATTAAGTTTTCTATACATAATAAATTATTAATTACTCATTTATACTGCTTATATTTAAGAGAGTCTAATTATGATAAAGTATGAAATATAACCACAATATAAAAAATATTTATATTTTTTCATGTATAAGTGTATTTATTTTTTTATGCAATCACATCTTCTGTCTCAAATTTTGTACCGCTTTATATATCTCTTATTTTTTATTGCTCAAGAAAAATAGAAACATTGAGTTACATAAATATTTACTTTATAGATAAAGTGGTACAAAGTTTCCACATATGAAGTCCCCTTTTTGACACATTAACTACTGAGTCGCTGTGTATGAAATCTACCACACCTGTCTCAACCGACAATTTTATAACAAATGGAGGCCTTGAGTTCAAAGGAAGGAACCCGAATATGTAAAGCACACTATTCCATTCCTATATTTTCACCCACAATTATTATATCTTCACACCTTAACCAAACTCTCAACATTAACATTTGAACCACCTCCTTCCCTTAATTACTCATCTCCTTCTCACAACATCCATTCTCACCCACAATATTTATATAATATCTTTGTTTTCATTTCAATTTTATTTGAAATGGGTATCAAAATTTTCATGTTTTCCTTCATTGTAACTTCAATATTGTTCTATCTTCTTTTTATCTCCACCAAACTAACCACACCAATTTCTACCTTCAACCCTGCAATAAACTACTTCAACATCTCCTCCAAAACAACCAAGGCATACCCAGTTACCTTTGCTTACTTGATCTCTGCATCCACTGGTGATTCTGTGAAGCTGAAAAGGTTGCTGAGGGTGTTGTACCATCCTGGGAATTATTATTTGATTCATATGGATTATGGGGCACCAGAGGAAGAGCATAGAGATGTGGCAGAATATGTTGCTAATGACCCAGTATTTGGTAAAGTTGGAAATGTTTGGATTGTAGGGAAGCCTAATTTGGTTACATATAGAGGACCAACAATGCTTGCTACCACTCTCCATGCTATGTCAATGCTTCTCAGGATCTGCCATTGGGATTGGTTTATTAATCTCAGTGCATCAGATTATCCCTTAGTTACACAAGATGGTATGGTGAGTGGCCTTAATTCCATATATGTTATTATAATTGGATTATACTGTGTTTTAAATTGTTGTTACGATTGCACTCACGTGTTTAGTGTGACTATGGTCGTTGCGATATGGATTGTAGCCTTTGTGGTGTAAATTATTTTTTGATTAAACAAATACTTTTGAATTTGATGCGGTTCAATATAGCGAGATGCAACCCAAATGTGGTTTGATGTGACCCAAATGTAATTGCATTACAGATTGATTTAACTGCAACATTATGATTTAATATCATACTGCAATATTATGACCATGTCACATGATCTGGTCACCAAGTTAATGACTGAGATTATCAAATTTGCTCTTTATGTGTATATAACATATTTTGTGAGAGATTTTATAATTGAGACAAGTGAATTTTGGTCATCATTGATTGAAGAAAGATCTTTTGCTTATTAGAAGTCTTTAACTTTGAGAATATAAGAGTATGATATATGATTGATTTAAGAGAGAAGTTTTATATTGACTATGCATCAAAATTAAACTAATATCATTGTGAAGTAATCTTTTACCAGTGGTGATTATATATGTTGATGATAAACTCATATAAGCATGATCCTATTTCAACCTTTCAGATCTGATCCAAGCCTTTTCTGAGATACCAAGGGATATCAATTTTATACAGCATAGCAGTCGCTTGGGTTGGAAGCTGTAAGTGATATTCTTCGCTTATAAGATTATTTCTGTTTTCTGAATTATGCTTTTCCCAAAATTATGAAAATTCTTAATTTCCATTTTAGGAATAAGAGAGGGAAGCCAATGATTATAGACCCTGGCCTTTATAGCCTAAATAAATCAGATATTTGGTGGATCATTAAGCAGAGGAGCCTGCCAACATCTTTTAAACTATACACAGGTTTTTATTCTCACAATCTTTGCTTATTAGGACTACGTTGTTGTGTGTGTACAACTGTATGTTTTTATTACCTTCATTATACCCATTACAATTTAGAAACATCAACTCAAAGTCAGGGAAATAGAAGGAGACAGAGGAAGGGAAAAAGAAAAGGAAGGTAAATTAAGTTAAATCTCTTTCTTGTATGGAATGGAGAATGATTAAAAATGTAAGAATATTGTCTAACCCTCTTATAAAAATCTAATTAACAATGGCAAATGAATAAAAATGTAATTATAAAATTTTAGTAAGTATATTTATTACCTTCACAAAACCTTTACATATTTTCCTTCTCTTTCACTCAACTTCTAAATAAGAGAGATATTTTTTAAAGTAATTACTTACCTTCTTCAAAATCCCGGCTCTCAAACATAATCTAAAGGTATTTTGGCATTAGTGGGAAGATAAAATTTTGAAAGTCATGAAATTCTGTTATGGGATACTAAAAACCTTTCTTTTTATTTTCTATCTAAAATTTAACTTGTAAACATATTTTTAATATTTTAATCAGTGATATTCATATATATATATATATATATATATATATTATTTTTTATTAAAACATTCTTTATACTAACCTTTTTAATGATCAAGATATATACTTCCTAATGGAAAAAAACTGTTTTCCTTAATAAACAATAAGAGTGTATCCAGACCATGTGATGCTCTGAGATCTGAGTAGTTTCATGAGTTGTCCCGTAAGATACATCAATGTCATATTTAATAATGGTCGGTTAGCCTCTCTGATACCTTATATTTATTCTATCAATTTAAAACATATTTATTTTCCACATGTATTCATGTGTTACTTTAATTAAGATTTAATAATAGTTAAAATAAATTTAATATTTATGTATGTTGGAGGTAAAGTTTTTACATGGTGAGTATCCTATCTTGTTATTAGCCACTCATTATTAATACTTTGTTTAATAGTCAATAATGTTTAACATATTAATAATAGATAATTTGTTGAAAATATAAATATATGATATTGTTGATAAATAAATATTAAATCCATAAAATATGAATGATTAATAATATAATACAATTTATTTTTTTTAACAAATTATTTACTTTTGTTTTTACTTGTTGGTATATACCACTGGTTAACATTCATGTTATTCAACTAAGAAATTTGGACTAAAACACCAAACAAACTTAGAACATCCACACTTGTTGTTCTTAAGGTTGTTCTTAATAGAATAAGAACTTTCTTATTTTGTTCTCCACTGTGCTGTTTTTATTCTTTCATTTTGTTCTTAAATAAGAACATTCATTGTTAGGAGATAAGGGCAATGAAAATACATAATCTATGAATAAATACAAGCACAAATATATCCAAAAACATCAAAACATCTAGAATCATTACAAAAAATTAAATTTTGCAGAAACGAAAATTAAAAAAAAAAAATCGAAGAACCCCAATTTGTTTTCCTTGAACGAAAATTCTATCGATTACATGTATGTCAACAATAAAATTGTATATTTTTTTATAATTGATTTCTAATATTTATAACAAATTAATAAATAAGTAATTATTCTTAATATTTTGCTTTTATTGTAAAATATATAAGTTTAGGGTAGGTTGTGGGACCCAAATAAGAATAAGAATAGTGTTGTGATTGTGAGAAAAAAATAAATGTTATTCTTATTTTATGGGGAGTTGTAATAAATTATAATCATCAATAATAATTAATTATTAGTAATAGTAAAAATTGGAAGAAAAACACAAGAAAGGTTATCCCTAACTGTAAATCTTGCGTGACCAAAGTAATATACATTGAGTATATAAAAACTAAAAAAAGTTAAAAACATATGACTACTCCAACGATCTAAAAATTACTACATGTTAGTTATTATACTGTAAACCATGCCCTTCAAGGGAGAGAGACGAGTAAAATGTGTAGATAAGAAGAAAAAAGAGAGATAAGTAAAGTTGTGGATATGCTAGGACTTTTAAGGAGTTAGCTGTGGAGTTTAGCAATGCATCTATGTCTTTGTTAACATGATCGAATTCTCTCCAGCTCCAATAATATTTTATTTAACATTGATTTATTTTTTTATTTAAATTTCTGTCATCCAATTATTTAATTAATGTCATAGAGTTAGCAGAGAGAATCCGCATTCCCCATGTAACAGCCTCTTTCCCCTTTTTCTGTCATATCTTTTCAACAATAAAGACTATTAATCAACTTCAAAGGGAAGAATAGTTTGATCTATTAGTAGTAATATAAGACCTTATTAGATCTGTTATTAATTTGATTCAAATGAACGACATTTGTTAAGAGAGATAATCGCATACCCAAAAATAAGAAAATAATTGATTCTATCCTCTACCAAAAATCATTTTCGAACATACATTAAGATAGTGGGGGTAGGGACTTGATACATTTTGCTAGCAACTTCTTTCAAAAGAGAAAAGAAACGGCAACCAGGAATCTTTTAATATTGTTGAATTTTAAAGGAAAATGGAAAATTTCCTAGAAACAATTAAATATATTGTTTTGTTAAATGACGTTCGCACTTTACAGTGTGATATTCAATTTAGAGGATTCAAATCCTTTAAGTCTCGTTGTCCACAATATTTTAAACAAGTTTTTATTAATTGCTACATCATAATTTATCAATGATATAGTATTTCCACCACCACCATTAGCTTGATATGTTCAACTCAATGACCAGTTAGTGTAGTATTAATTTAACTCAATACATTACTTTGGAAAGAAATAAGGAGTTCTTTTTGGTACATGAAATTAGGAGTTTTGAGTCAATGCAATTTATAATTAGTGATAAAATTCATTTTGTTTTTAATCTTTAATAACATGCATTATATAAAACTCACATGACATCTGTATAAAAAAAAAGTCAGATTTCTCTCTTCATTACTTGAAAGGAAATATGTTTTTTCATGTTTTCTTTTAGTTTTGAGAGTAAAAATGACTTTTCACTATAAATAAGGGTATAAGTATTTTTATATATTTTGTTTTCTTTATTATTTCATAGTACTCTCTTTTCCCGTACTAGAGATGAGTCTGATTCCAAAAAAAAAAGTGCATGAAATAATCAACAAATTCAAATTGGTCACACTTGTGCATCATCTAACATGATCTTATTCTGAATCCCCAACAAAATTCAGGTTCAGCTTGGACAATATTATCAAGATCTTTTGCTGACTATTGCATTAAGGGATGGGAAAATTTGCCAAGGACCCTCCTTCTCTACTACACTAACTTTGTATCATCCCCAGAAGGATATTTCCAAACAGTTATATGCAACTCTGAAGACTACAAGAACACCACTGCAAACCATGACCTTCACTACATCACATGGGATAATCCTCCTAAACAACACCCACGGTCACTAGGTCTTAAAGATTATAGGAAAATGGTTCTGAGTAGCCGTCCATTTGCGAGAAAATTCAAGAAAAATGATCATGTACTTGATAAAATTGATAGTGAACTTTTGAAGAGATACCATGGGCAATTTTCTTTTGGGGGATGGTGCTCAAAGGGTGGAAAGAACAGTGCATGTTCTAGTTTGAGAAATGAGAACTACGGTGTGCTCAAACCTGGTCCTGGCTCAAGAAGGCTAAAGAATTTGCTAACTAAGATTTTTTCTGACAGATTCTTTTACAAACAACAGTGTAGGTAACCATTTGATTTCCATTGAATTGATGATCACTTGTAAAGATTGAATTGAAAAATGTTGTTGATACATGATGTTATAATCGTTCCTTTTTGTGAACTTGAAGTTTTGTATGGTTAAACTAATATAATTTACCATTAGTGGGAGCATGAATATATAATGGTGAATATACTCATGATATCAAAGCTTAAGATTGGATGTGAAATTTGCATACCTCCATTTTCACCTTGTTGCACAAAAGAAAGAGAAGAAAAAATGAAACTCACCTTGTGGTGAATGAGAAGTTTAGAGAAGAAGATGATATGAGGATGAGAAAAGATAGTATTTTAGTGAATGAATTGAGGAAAATGATTCTCATTTAACTTGAACAATTACATGAATCAAACCTCCATATATGGAAAATTAGTTAACTAACTAATTACTTGTACAATTATAAAGTAGCCATTTCTATTTTAAACTACTTCTAACAACTTCCACTCTTAGTAACATATTCATCATAATTAACTTAGGTAACTTAAGTAACTGAAGTTTGGGCAGAATTAGTGTTGCTTATATCACAAGCAACTCTTCCTTTCTTCATCATCTTTGATAACTAATGGCCCCATAGGGAAGTGAATGTTGAACATACCTAGCTTGAGACACAACCTCTGAAATAGCAAAGGGGCCAATAATTTGGTGAAAATGTAATTAAGCTATTTGAGAAGAAGATGAAACATGGAGCACTTGAATGAGCTTCGAGTAATCCTTTTCCATATGGAGTGGCAATCTACTTATGTGTTTAGTTGTTTCTATGAAATTTTTTTTGCTCCTGACTATGACACAATTTTGATGAAGATACAATGATCACAAAAAGAAGAAAAAAGGAAGAAGATGTTGAAGACAAAAGAAGATCAAGCTTCAAATATAGTCTAAGTCTTCAATATATACTTCTATCTTTTACACTCTAATATGATTAGTAAACAATGCTCAAATGAAAGTAAAAAACTATTCTGAAATAAAATTGAAAACTCTTAGACAAAGTTAAACAATTTTCGAAATGTTAAGTAACAGGTTAGTTGACCGGAGTGACATGTTAATAGACCTAGGTAACTTTTTAGGGGTTACCTAACTGAGTAAAAAGTTACCTAACAATTTTAACATAGTGTAACCGATTACTGCAAAACAGTAACCGATTATTTATCAAACAAAGAGTTTGGATAATCGATTACATTTTGTTGTACCCGATTACACAGAGCTGTGGTGAGAAGGGGAAAAAGACTACTTGGGAAGGTTGATTTCCAACGGTATAAGGTATTTGTGAGTGTGTAAGTTATAAGGAGTCTCGAGGAGAGAAATTGTAATTACAACTCAAGATATATAGTAAAGAAATCTCTTGTGCTGCAAGATTGCTGGACGTAGCCTTCGATGGACAAGAAGGTGAACCAATATAAAAATTCACGTTCTTTCTCTCTTCTCTCTACTCTATCTCTTTTATTTTGTAGTAATTTTGGTAATCTTTCTGCAGCATTTCCATTGTATAACATTCTGATATCATAGTAGAAAAATTGACCATTACTCCATACAACTAATTCAACCCCTCTTAGTTTTCATCTAATACTTATAATTGGCACCAAAGCTTATTTTAAGTAAGTTACTCCTAAAGATCCTAATACTTTTTGATGTCCTTTAAGTATTTTTTAATCGAGAACATTATGCATTCTATAAAATCAAAATGAGAATCTCCATAGAATCTCTAGACTTAAATATATGGGACTCAATAGAAGAAGGTCTATCCATACCAGACATGGTTGTTGATAGGGTTAAACAATCAAAACCAAAACGTTCATGGACAATTGAAGAGAAAAATAGAGTCCGATGTGACCTTAAAGCCAAAAACATTCTCATGCCTAGGAGAAAAAGAATTCTTTAGAGTGTCAAGTGCAAATCGTCAAAAGAAATTTGGGACACTCTAAAATGATACATGACACATAAGAAGTAAGAAGGTCTACAACAAATAGTGAAACATCAACATCGGGGTAAGACTCCACATGCTCTAAATGCAAAAACCAGATTATATTCAAGATGATTGTCCTCCCTTACAATAGAAAAATGCTTTCGGAAGAAAGATGGATAAGAAGTGTAGAAAATTCGATGTTGGTTCAAATGAAATTAAGGAGCATGCACATATTTCCTCGAAGGCTTTACATAAATTAAATGATGAATATGAAGTTAGTATATCTGAACCATATGATACTTTTTCATATGATGAGTTACAAAATGCTTTCAATGATTTGCATAAAGAATATGTTATGCTTTCAAAATTTTCCTAAAACAAAAAAATTAAATCTTTATTTCAGAAAGCCATAATAAAGTTCTAAAGAAAAATATTGATAAACCATCTTCCTCTTCATATCCAAATTGTGTTGCTCTTAAAACTAAAATTTCAACATTAAGTCTTGAACTTAATAAACTCAAAAAGAGCAGTCATAAGTTAGACAAGATTATAAAAGTCCAAAGACATTCAACAGACTATAGAGGTCTTGGCTATGCAAATAGTCATGTGGCTGAAAATGAGAATGTCTTAGGAAAAACAATCGTGGGAAACACTATAAAGTTTCATAAAGAAAGTATCCATACTAACCCTATTTTTAAAAACAAAATCTTGAACACATAAGCATTTACCTACTTGTTCTTAATGTACTAAAGTTGGTCACACACCTAATACTTGTCATATTAGATAATATGGTGTGTCATCTAGCAATATAAATGGATAGAGAAATGTACTAATCCCGCAGGGCCCAAATCATGTTGGGTACCTAGAAATTTTTTAATTTGTTTTGCAGGGGTGCTTGAAAGCTATAAGCAAAAATGTGTTAACATGACAACAGCTGTTCAAAGCACATAATATGTGGAGATTCAAAATTTTCATTTTTCAATAAATAAAGGCTCTTGCTACCTATGTAGAGAACAACAAAAGAAAAATACTCGGAATAGATACATTTATCATTATATTTAAATTATGTGCTTGGTATGACCATCTAACAATCTTTTTACTTGATAAAGGATTTACCAAAAGAAAGATTGATACAACACTATTTATTAAGAAAAAAGATCATAATATGCTACTTGTTCAAATATAGGTTGATGATATTATTTTCGGTTCTACTAATGATCTCTTGTGTAGTGGTTTTGGTAAAATGATGCAAGGGGAGTTTGAGGTGTCCATGATGGAAGAGTTGAATTTCTTAAACTACAAATCAAACAACTCAAGGATGATGACTTCTTTGTCAGATAATCTAAATATTGCAGGGATATGCTAAAACGTTTTGAAATCAATGATTATAAACCAATTTCTACTCTTATGGGTTCTAGAACATAGATAAATACTTCTATCTTTTACATTCTAATATGATTAGTAAACAATACTTTAATGGAAGTTGAAAAATACTTTGAAATAAAATTGAAAACTCTTAGACAAAGTTAAACAATTTTCAAAATGCTAAGTAACAGGTTACTTGACCTGAGTAATAAGTTACTAGACCTTGGCAACAAGTTACTTGAACTATCCTTGGCAACAAGTTACTTGAACTATGTAAGAGTGAGTAACAAGTTTCTAGGACTGTGTAACATGTTACCTAAGCGAGTAAAAAGTTACTTAGTAATTTTAACACAATATAACCGATTACTGCAGAGTAGTAATCAACTATTTCTCAAATAGAGAGTTTGGGTAATTGATTATACAACTGTTATAACCAGATTTTCAAATCCAAACTTAACAGCTTTCAAACAAACTCAATGGATTTCATTCCAATTGTGTCTCAACTTCATGGAATATTATATTGGCTGATTTGAAGCCTATTTAAAGGCATTGAAACATCCATTTTACAACAACTTGAATACACAAATTACTCAAACTTTCAAATACATTTCACTGTGCTTTTCTTGCAACTTTTGTTCTAAACTTTCAGACTTTTTCTGAAGTTGTATCAAGTGCAAGTTCTAAAGTTTTTCAAACTTAATTACTTTCAAGAGTATTATATACTAAGTGTATTGAGTAAGAGGATTGTAAGTTATAAAATTGTTATATATTGTAAATGCAATTATGCCATAGAATTTGTTCTTCAGATCCTATTGCATAACTTTTCATCACAAGAGTGTGGTGAGAAGGGGGAAGAGAGTACTTGGAAAGGTTGATTTCTAAGGGTGTAAGGTATTTGTGAGTCTGTAAGGTACAAGTAGTCTCGGAGAGATAAATTGTAATTACAACTCAAGATATCTAGTAATAAAATCTCTTGTGCTGCAAGAGTACTCGGTGTAGCCTTCGGTGGACAAGAAGGTGAACTAGTATAAAAGTGATTGTTCTTTCTCTCTTCTCTCTACTCTATCTCTTTTATTTTGGAGTTTTTGTTTGGTAATCTTTATGCAATATTTCTGCATAATATTATGATATCATAGCATAAAAAATTACCATTACTCCATATAAGTAATTCACCCCCTCTTAATTGCCATCTAATACTTATAGTCTTATGGAATATTGGATTTCCAGCTATGTACATAGATGACTGATTGTCACAATAGAGTTGAACTGATTGGGAATGAGACAAGACAAGATCATGAAGTAAGGAGACTAACCATTATTCCTCACAAGAAGCCAAAGCCATGGCTATATATTCTACTTCTGTAGAAGATCTTGAAATTGATCTTTGTTTCTTACTCTTCAAAGAAATCAAAGAGTGCCCTAGGAAGAAGCAATAACCAAAAAATAATCTCCTAGTATCAAGACAAGTAACCCAATCTGAGTTTGATTATCTCTTCAATTGGAAACCATTCTCTACAAAAAAATAAAACTGCATTATGGATTAAGCCTTCTATGTATTTGAGAATTTGAATGGTAGCAACATAATGATGGTTGGTTGGATTGGCAAGAAACTAACTTAAATGTCCAACAACAAAACATAGATATCGTCTTGTTTGAGTGAGATATAACAACTCCCAATAAACCTTCTATAGGAACTAGTATTAGATAACAGTGTTCCAATTTTAGAATCAATAATCTTTCCACTATACTCCAGGAGTAAAACAAGGCTCAACAACAAGTAATCCACAATCTTGAAGAAGATCCGTTGTGTATTTTATTTGATAAAGAAGAATACGCATTGGAGATTTAGAAATCTCCATACCAAGGAAGTACTTGAATAGACCAAGATCTTTAATGTTGAATTTAGAATCTAAAAAAGATTGCTTGTGATTGATTTCACTAAGATCATCTCCCGTTAGTACCAAATCATCCACATATACAAGGATGGCAGTGAAGCTCGATGAAGTGGTCTTAATGTGCAAGGAGTGATTTGAATCATATTTGGATTAACCAGAATGGATAAGAACACTAATGAGTTTAGCATGCTCTTACTATTGTCTTGCTTTAAGTCATTCAATAACTTCTACAATTTGCATACAAGACTTGAGTCATTAGTGTGCAATCTGGAAAGTACCCTCATATACACCGCTTCACTTAAACCACCATGTAATAAAGATGTATTGACATCTGATTATTGTAGATGCCAATGTTTAGCAGCTGCTAGGGACAAAATCACCCTGATTGTTGTTATCTTCACAACTGGATTGAATGTGTAAAGATAGTCTATGCCCTTTGTTTGTGTGAAGCCTTTAGCAACAAACCTTTCTATATACCACTCAATTGACCCATCAGCCTTGTGTTTGACTTTGAAAACCCATTTGCAACCAAATGCTATCTTTCTATGAGGAAGAGTAGTAAACACCGAAGTACAATTCTTACTTAAAGTAGTGAGTGTTGGATACCAATAAGGTAAATCACACCTAGAAGGGGGGGGGGGTTGAATAGGTGTAGCAGATCACTAGTCCCAATTTTCCAATTAATGCATGAAACAAAAAGCTTCTAGTTTTAATCAATTATGATTAGTTTAATCGATTATGCATAGTTTGATTAATCGATTATATACAGCTTTAATCGATTATGTTATATCTTGAGAACAAATTTCTTGCAATACAAACAATGATGATTAACAATCTTTATTGCCCTAAATTGATTATTTATTTTACACAGATTATTAACACTTAGCACAAATCACAGAAATCAATCAAATGAAAAATCAATAAAGACTAAAATATAAAAGAGATAGGGAGAGAGAAAATGCTCAAGGATTTTTATCCTGGTTCGTTTGCAGGTCTTTTTGCAAACTACATCTAAGCCTCCCCTTCTGATCTTGGGAGAATTTTCTTCATAATTGGAAAACAATCGTTTGATATAATCACATTTCGAATACATCTAGCAAGAACTTCTTTCTTCAACCCGATGAGCCTACTCGCTCGGTTTGACCTCACAACATGCCTACTAGGATACTACACCATTTGCAATTCTGGCCCCACTCGAAGTTTCGCTTGATCCAAGACTTCATGCCCCGTGAAGACTCAAATTCTCTTTTATGATGATACTAACACATCAAGAGAACAAATACTTGTTTTTCACAATGTTTAGTCGAGTTATCGATGCAAACTTAATGCGTGGATATAAATTCTGATCTTAGCTCTATAAACCTCTACAAAATTCTCACAAGAAGCCTAAAACTAAATATGACGCAATGCAATGGTTTTTAAAATGAATGAAAACTATGGTACTTTAGAAAAGTTACTCTCTAGAAAACAATGCAAGATTTCACTCAAAGAATAAGCGAGATGCTTTGAAATTTTTCTACTGAGAATCTTGGTTTTCTTTCTCTCAATGAAAATTTTGAATCTAATGAAAAGATAATCAAAAGTTGAAAAACAAATTTTATATGAAACTAATTTTAACTAATGTTAATCGATTATCTAGTCATTTAATTGATTAACGTGTTTATGCAAAACTATTTTTCTGTTAAGACTTAATCGATAATCAATCTCTTTAATCGATTAATAAGCCAGAAATCCTAGGATGTTAGCCGCTGTAACTCCTTTAATCGATTACACCAATCCTTAATCGATTAAAAAATTTCAACAAGACATAATCGATTATCAATCATGTTAATCGATTAATATGTATGAAAATAGTTTTCATTAATGCATGGTAAACACTATATGATGAACGAACATGCAACACATGATTTTGAAATAGATGCTACTTTTATGTACAAAAACCATGTATGCTTAATGCAAATGCATGATTCTACTTATCTCACACACACAGATAGATATATATATATATATATATATATATATATATATATATATATAGATATAATGCCTCAATCTGTATTAATTTCATTTTAACTCTTGTAAGTCTTCCATATAAGGCTTACCTAACCTAGACTCAAAACTAGGCATCCATCTTAGGACTTCTAGAATAAAAAAATAAATCTAAGTCTACGACGTTGACCTTGAGTCTTTGGCATATTATTTGTTGTGATGTCCAAATCTTCAAGCTTCCATTTAACTCCTTGTCTTTATCAAAACTAACTAGGTCAATCATAACGGATATCTGCCATTTCACTGAGTTCGTTGTTAATTGCTTGCTTCCAATAATTATTTTGAATAGCATCAGTATAACTCACAAGTTCATGAATAGTAGATATGGCAAGACACAAGTGTTTTTGACTTGAAGACAATCTATCATATGACGTGTGGTGACACAAAGGATATTTCACCTTGGAATTAAGGGAAGTTAGATTTGTAGCATATAGCAATGAACAATGATAATCTTCTAGATACTTCGGTCTTTATTTAGCTCTAGAATATTGTCTAGGAGTAATAACACTCGAAGGAGGACAAGACGAGTCAATGACATTGTTAGACACAGAGATAAGGACTTGTGTATGAGTAGGAGTGACACTAGCAAACTCTGGAATGTTGAACAATGACTCAATATTAGAATTAGAAGATTGTTTAAAATGGTCATATAGAAAGGGGTCAAACTTAGTGTCGTTATGAAGATTGGGCCTTATAACATATGACATAGCACGATTAGATGATGTTGTTATGAAGGGAAACAAATGCTCATATAAGATTACATTTCTAGACAAAAATAGTCCATGAGACTTAGAATCAAGCAAGATGAATCCTTTTACCCCCATGTTTATATCCCTAAAAGTCTTGACCTATAATTTAACTTTGTTATGTGTGAGGTTAAAGTAGATGCATAAGGGAGTTTATCAATAAGATGAATGGCAAAATTCCAGAAACGTTAGGGTACTTTAGAGTGAAAGTCAAGTGCCCTAGCTACCCCTAAGATATGTTAGTGTTTTCTCTTAACTACAACATTTTGTTGGGATGTTTCAACACAACTAGTTTTATGTAAAATGCTGTGGGAGTCATAGAAATTTTGAAACCATAATTCTCTTCTAGTATTAGTGCAAATACATTTTACTTTGAATCCAAGTGTGTATGGACCAATGAGACAAATGACTGAACTAGACTTGGGACTTCTAATTTGAGGTTCAGAAAATAAACCTTTGTAAACTTAGACTTGTCATCCACAACAATAAGAAAATACCTATATCTAGAGACACTAAGTGTGGATATTGGACCCCGAATATCCATGTGAATTAAATTAAATGGGAAAACAGATTTGGACAAACTCTCATTATAAGTAAGTCTTTCTTGCTTTGCTAAATGACACACAACATAAGTATCAAAGGCTTTATTACATTTTATGAAAGGAAAATCCTTTTGAATTACAAGAAGTTTCTGATGAGACAAATTTCCCAACCTATTATGCCAAAGATTACAATCTTAGTTTGTAAAAGAGTTAACACTACTACGAACAAAATTACTAATTATAGACTGTTGTAGAGGAAAAGGAGACATGTTCATTGCATAAAGCCCAACTTGTATCTTAGTTAAACCAATCATCTTCAATGAGTGGAGTTCCTGGATATGACAAACATTATCCATAAAAATTAGTTTGCAAAAAAATGGTGTTTGTTAACTTTGAGATTGAAACCAAATTATAGTGAAAAGATGGAATGTATAGAACATCAGTCAAGAATAGTTTAGTAGAAAACATGATAGTGCCTGGCATAATAGTACAAAATTGACTTCCATTTGGAAGCAGAACAAGAATAGGCTTAATTTGTTTGAAAGTATAAAAACTAGACAAAGTATAACACACATGATTAGTAGCTCATGTATCTAAGATCTAAGAGTTAGACTTAGACTCAACACATCAAGTCCAAATGCAAGTATTACCTTTGCATTGAGAGTAAGTGGATTGTTTAGGTGCACAAATATTAGAAATTGTACTCAAATGTTTGCTATTATGTGTTTGTTGTTGTGAATTTGATTGTTGGTGTATAGACAATAATGCTCTATGCTGGTCAGGAGTGAACTGCATCATATGCATATTGTCCTCAAGAACAAGGTCCTCTATTGCTTTACCTCTGTCAACATCATCATCTTCTGAATTGGCTGCAATTGTGAAGTTGTTGATTGTGTTATTATTTTTTAAATCTAGTGGAAAACCATGCTTTTTATAACAATGGTCAATTGTATGTAGGGGTGTCAATATGGGCATTGTCCGCGGGCCAGCCCGCATTGCCCGCAAAAAAATGCAGGCAGGGTATGGTATTTTTGTCAGTTAGCCCATATTGCCCGGCCCGTTTGCCCGCTTTATTAGCGGGCATTTTAAACGGGCTCCGTGGGCTGCCCGCATGCATTAAATTCTGCACTTTAAAATTTTAATTTTGGCCCATTGAGTAGTGGCCCAAACTCCTTTAATTATTGCATATTTGTTAGAGAGAATTATTGTCTAATATGGTTAGAGAGACATGTTTTGAATTATTATTATAGAGTCTTTTAATTATTATGTAATGTGGTTATGTAAAATCTATTGATTTACTGCCTAATGTACTGCATAGGAAATTTGAATTGACATTTGATAACTTAGCATTCACCATTGTTGCTTTTTTAATATAAACAGGATAATGCCCGCGGGCCGCCCGTTAGCCCGTTTTAAAACGGGCAGGGCATGACTTTTTTCCGTTAACCAATTGCGGGCATGCCCGTCCCGCTTAAATTATTGCGGGCATTTGCGGACGCGGGCTAAATGGGACGGGCGGCCCGTTTTGACACCCCTAATTGTATGCCCTGATCTGTAACATAATGTAAACATCTTAGTAATTCTTCCTCCTAAAAACCTTCCTTAGTTGCCTACACCTCTTGATTGACCATAAGGAACTCTTCCAAATTGGCCTTGATAATCCATTCCTCTATTCCTTCCACTATTAATTATAGTTATTGTTTCTAACATCAGGATTATGAGTTCTATATCCATGACTAGTGGTGTTGCTTAGGATCTTAGGTGCAACTATATGCATGTTGAGATGTCTTTCTTATTGAATTAGCAAAGAAAATACTTTGTTAACACTAGGTAGTGGATTCATCAACATTATATGTGATCTAACTGCCTCATATGGATCGTTTAGCCCCTTTAGAAAGCATATGACTTAATCATTCTCTCTATATCCTTTAATAGTTAAAACCAATACAGATTCATATCTGTTTGTGCAAGAGCAAGAGAAAATTGACCTAAAATTGTCTAACTCTTGTTATAAACCCTTGATGTGAGTAAAATGTGATCCAATCGACAAATTTCCTTGTTTCTAGGTATGAATTTCAGTGAGTAATTCACAAATACGAATAATGTGTCCTTGCTAATACCTCTCTCAAAGATCTTGCCATGTATCAAGTGCGGTCTCCATCTACAAAGTGCTTTAAGCAACAAATGAGTCTATAGATTGAGTTAACTAAGAAAATAACAAAGTATTACACCTATCCCACATAGAGAAGGTAGAATCATCCACCGAAAGCTGGGAATATTAGAATAATATTAGCTTTTGTTATATTTGTAAATAATCAAGCTAACTAACATTGGTTAGTTAGTTATGACTTGGTTAGAATTCAGTTTGTTGCTTTAGTTTTGTGTATTGGGCCTGAGTTGTGTTGTATATATTAGTGGATTGGTACCACTTAGCATAATAACAAAAATCATAACTAAAATATTACTTTATCTCTCTTCCTCACTTTCTGTGCCTTATCTCTAAACTCCTCTCACCTCCATATTCGTTTCTTCTTCATCTTCTCTTCATTTCTATTCCTCTATTGACATGGTATTACATAATGGTGGCTCCAACAACCAACACATGGACCTGTCCTTCTTCACCACCGCTATCTTCTTCTGCTACTTCACTAATTGATGCGGTTTCATCACTGCTGATTCTTCCATCACCGACGATGAAATTAACGGAGAAACATTATCTTGTTTGGAGGTACTTTATGATTGCGAATTTTACCTCCAATTGTGCTAATCGCTTCATTTTGGGAAATGAAATCCCTCCATGATTCTTTAATGATGACGATTGACAAATCAATCGAGTCAGTCCAGCTTATCTTCTCTAGAGGAGCTCAATCAATCAGTATTCTCTTGGATTTTGAACTCTTTATATGAAAGTCTCTAACCTCGTGTGGTTGGATGGGTTCATGTATGGCATTTTGGATTTTGAACTCTGTATCTGAGAGTCTTCAACGTCGTGCGGTTGGATGTGTTCGTGCATGACAATTATGGGAGGAACTCGATTTCTTACGTAACTTTCAAACAAAAGACCAAAGCCGTCAATTAAGGTCTCAACTTCATTCCATCTCTCAAGTCTCAAAATCCATTTCTCAATTTCTCTTCAAAATCAAAGGTTTGGTTGATGAATTGATAATCATTGGCTCTCCGATTTCTTCTTCAGAACACATTAATTACATTTTAGATGCTTTAAATGAAGAGTGTCAATCGATAATTACCTATGTTGAAAGTCAACCAAATCCTCCAACACTTCACAATCTTGAATCGTTTATGCTATCTTTTGAGTCTTGACTTCCAAAGAACAAGACTAAGGCACTCTCTGATGCACTTTCTATAAACATCACATCTGATTCTTTGGTGTCTTCAAAACAAGTTTCTTCACAACCTCGTTCTTATTTCCCTTCATCAATGCCTCATTCACCACTCTATCTAGCTAGAAATGAACGTCTAGGTTAATTTCACTATGTTATGGTAGTCCTGAGAACTATCATGGCGGTAAAGGTTGTCGTGCAAACCAGTTTCGGGGTGGTAGAAACTTTTCTTGATCCTTCTCTATTTTCTATGATTAGTTCAACCAGTATGGTCGTGATCTTTCCATGTGCTACTATGCACCCTAAAATTTTGGAGATCCAATGTCCTATGGTGCTCACAATGGTCCACCTGGACATCCCTTGGCTTCATCTCCTATGCCACGTCAACACAGGTCTTTTTTTCACTCACCAGTTTACTCTCCCCATGGGCCTCACAAAATTCCAGTCTACTTTTACCTTGGGTACTCCTCTGACTTCTACACTGGGCCTACTGGACCATCACGCTTTAACCATTGTATGGGTGATTCCTTTCTTGGGCCTGGCCCAACTCATGGCAATAGACAATCCTTCAAGAATTATGCCATGGCAGCTACTTCATGTAATAAGGATCCTATATCTACAAGAGATACCAAGAAAGTGACATGGTATCCCGATTCAGGAGCTACAAACCACCTTACTACTGATCCTACTTTGCTTCATGAACTAGTGGAGAAGTTCAGTCTCGAGCAAATTTATATGGGTAATGACACTAGTATTCCTATAACCTCCATGGGACAATCTACTTTTTCTTCTTCATGTAATTCACATGTCTCTTTTTCTTTAAATAATCTTATGTGTTTCATCAATCACTAAAAATCT
This sequence comes from Lupinus angustifolius, assembly GCF_001865875.1. Taxonomy (NCBI): domain Eukaryota; kingdom Viridiplantae; phylum Streptophyta; class Magnoliopsida; order Fabales; family Fabaceae; genus Lupinus; species Lupinus angustifolius. The sequence continues at coordinate 86,723 of NW_017719110.1, forward strand.
CCTTAGTGTCTCACAACTTTCTAAAGACAATGCATGTTATTTTAAATTTCATTCTAATGTATGATTTGTGAAATTATAGGCTACTAATGAAGTGTTACTCCAAGGATATTTGACAAAGGAAGGCCTCTATGTCCTTCATGGTCTACATCAGTCTTCTAGTCATTGTCACTTTTCTTCAGATGTGAATAATAGTCCTGGTTGTACGAGTTTGCCTATTTCTACTACAATCTCTTGTAATAACTAGTATTTTTTCACTTTGGCACTCTAGGTTTGACCTGTACATGAGACCATTGTTAAAAATGTATTGACACGATGTAATATTCCTCATGCTAGTAAAATTGTTCTTGATTTTTGTTCATCATATTGTTTGGGTAAATCACACAAATTACATGCTCCTCACTCTATTACTAATATCAATTACCTTCCAATTAATCTTTATTGATTTGTGGGGTCGCGCACGTGTCTATTATGTTATTGGCTTTAGGTTTTCTTTTTCCATTGTTGATGCTTATACCAAGCACACATGGATTTTTCTTTTAAAGTAGAAATCTAAAACATTTTCAGTGTTTCAGTACTTTCTCAAATATGTTCATACACAATTTAATCACTCAGTAAAACTTGTTCAAAGTGATTATGATGGTGAATTTAGACCTTTTAGTGAGTATTTAAAATCTCTTGGCATTGTCCATAGAATTTCTTGCCCACATACTCATCATCAATAAGGATCTGTTGAACAAAAATATATATATATAATTGAAAATGGACTAACACTTTTAGCTCATGCTATCCTACCCATGATTTATTGGGTCATGCTTTTCATGTTTTTCTCATTGTTGTCTTTGTGATTACTAGGCTTCCCTCTTTCACTCTTGAACTTCAATCCCTTTATAAACTACTTTTTGGACAAACACCTGATTATACTCAACTTAAAGTGTTTGGTTGTGCTTGTTATCCTCATTTGAGATCCGTTAACAAGCATAAACCCAGAATAAGAAGCGTAGAGTGTATCTTTCTTGGTTACTCTTCTAATCACAAAGGCTAGAAATGTTTGTCAAGAGAAATTAAAATCTACATCTCTAAGGATGTAATTTTTAATGAGAACAAGTTCCCTTTCTCCCAAGAGTTCCAGGATGACTTTATACTAGTGCAATCAATTATGCACCTCCTGTGATTGGCACTTCACCTATGATTATATGCTAGTTACTTCCACTATTGTTCCTACTTATTATTCTTCTTCTAGTCCTACTTACGAGTCTTACTTACCTTCTTCTTCTACTGTTATTCCATCTTCTCCTGCTTTTGAAGTTCCACTATCTTCTGTTGGTGAAAGTTCGCCTTTTTCCTCTCCAATTTATTCCTCTATTCCTTTTCCTTCATTTTTTTTTTCAATTTGTCATCCATTGTCTAGACGTTCCATGAAAACTAGGTCAAAATCAGGTATTTTTAAAATAATTTAGCCCTGGTTCATCTTACTTATACTGAACCTACTAGTGACAATGCTGCTCTGAGCATTCTTGTATGGAAGGAGGCTATGCAGGCTGAGTACAATGCTCTTATGGCATTAGATACTTGGACATTGGTTCTTATTCCTCCTCATAAGCATGCCATTGCCTACAAATGGGTTTTCAGAATCAAAGAAAATCCTGATGGCACTATCAACAAATTCAAGGCCAAATTAGTTGCTAAAGGATTTCATCAATAGCATGGAGTGGACTACAATGAATTTTTCTCTGATTTTGTTAACCAGTGACCATTAGAATTCTTCTCACTCTAGCTATAACATATCACTAGAAACTTGAACAACTAGATATAAATAATGCCTTCTTAAATAGGATTCTTGAGAAAGATTTTTACATAATCAACCTGTTGAATTTCAACATAGTGACAAGACTCTGGTATGCAAACTAAACAATACAATTTATAGCCTCAAAGAAGCACTTAGACAATCGTGTGAAAGGCTAAAAAGATCTCTTCTTAAATTGGGATTTCAAGTAAGTAAATGTGATAACTCATTGTTTATTCACATCTCTCTTACCTATCAAATGTATGTGCTAGTCTATGTGGATGACATCATAGTCACTAGATCCTCACCCTCTCATGTTAAATTGGTCATCACTAACCTGAGCAATACATTTGCACTAAAACAACTTGGTCCTTTAGATTATTTCTTGGAAATCGAAGTTAAGCATGGACCAAATGTATTGCAAATGTTGAATTCATGTGGATTAAGTATAGAAGTAGAATATAGAAGTCCAGCCTTAGCCTCTTAAGAACTCATGTGGATTTAGTCTTTGCTAACTGAACTTCACATCTGTTACACTACTACCACTATTTTTATGACAATCTAAGTACAATTGCAATGTCATGTTATCCTATCATTCACAATAGGACTAAAAATATTGAACTTGATCTATATTTTTTAGGGATAAAATTTAGAATAACGCACTTACAGTCCAACATGTTCCCTCAGAATTCCAAAGAACTGACATTCTTACCAACCCTCTCCCCAACAATCAGTTTGTCACTTGAAGGAATTGACTTCAAGTTCAAGATAAAGATGTCAAGCTTTCTCAAGCATTATTTTTGCTCTCCCTAAGTTTCAGGGGGTATATTAGAATAATATTAGCTTTTGTTATATTCGTAAATAATCAGGCTAACTAACATTGGTTAGTTAGTTATGACTTGGTTAGAATTCAGTTTGTTGCTTTAGTTTTATGTATTGGACCTTGATTGTGTTGTATATATTAGTGGATTGGTACCACTTAGCATAATAACAAAAATCATAACTGAAGTATTTCTTTCTCTTTATCCTCACTTTATATGCCTTCTCTCGAAACTCCTCTCACCTCCATAACTGTTTCTTCTTCATTTCTCTTCCCATGTTCACTGGGAAGAGATCCATCATTAAATTGCAACTTATTCTTCGATTTCATAGCTATACTCATGACACGGGACCACAAATGATAATTTTCTCCATTCAAGAGAGAAGATACAAAATTGCTCTAGGATTCTCTTTCAGATGCATAAAGAAAGGTGAGGAAGGATCCTACATTGGATTTACTCCATTGACCAGACGATTCTCCATTTTCTAATCTAGGTCAATTTTTATAGAAAATAGAGCAACAAAGGAACAAAGAGGAAGAAATGAATTCACCAACAAAATAGTAGGAGCCTCTTCAATGATGAAACTCCCATACCATTATCACCTTGTGCACAAATGATAGAGAAGAAGAAATGAAATTTACCTTTCGGTGAATGATAAGTTCAGAGAAGAAGATGATCTGAGGAGGAGGAGAAAAAAATAACATTTTAGTGAATGAGTTTAGGAAAATGATTCTCATTCAACTTGATGAACAATTACATGAATCAAACCTCTATATATTTAGTTAAGTAACTAACTACTTGTACATTTACAAAATAACCCTTTCTACTTTTAACTACTTCTAACAACTTCTACTCTAAGTAACCTATTCATCATAATTAATTTAGGTAATTTAAGTAACTGAAGTTTGAGCAGAATTAGGGTTACTTGTGTCACAAGCAACTCTTCCTTCTTCACCACCCTTGATAACTAACATTGGAACTTTATGGACATTGAAAAAATCATATCAATTCTTGTTATAATGTTCCTAAGATTCATAACTATATACATATTTCATGATAGTATGATATTCTCTATATTAGACTTAATTGAATCCCTAAATATATTTGGGAAGTTATATTCTATTAACTTTATTCGCCATGACATTCCAAAATGAACCATAGCTAATTGAAGGAGCAATTTACTTGATAAACTTTAGTAACAAATTAGCTAACAATATAGCTAACAAAAATAACAGATAATTGTTATTGAATATAGTTTTTTTTCAAATGACCTATAAGTCTGTGCCTTTGCCAGACAATTATAAATGTACAAGTGTTTAATGCTTGGACTTTTTGTGGATCTAAAATTCGTAGAAGGTTTTGTTAATTATTTTACTTGACACCTTATTAATGGTCTAAATTACGATCTTGACTTTTCTCTAAGGAAATTCTCACAAGGAGGAATGACTAATCATCATGTTAGGTTTTCTTGACATGATGTGTTGTAGAATAAGTCTGACTCTCTGAAAAAATATAAAGGCATAGACATTGTTCTCTTAATTCATCATATCTGCCTCTGAAGAACGGATTCGTCAAACACTCTCACGTGTCGGTGTCCGACATGGATACGCTCGGATTCACGAAGGATACGTATCCGTAGAGTATCCAAAAAATAAAAAATAAAATAAATAAATATCAAGATACGTATCTGATTCGTTTTCAATAAAATATAGGACATATGAATTCATTTTCAGTAAAATATAGGATATATAGATTCGTTTTCATTAAAATATGAAAAATAGATTTGTTATGGAGATCAATGATTTTCAATTTCCATTATATTTTTTACTTTGGATATTTTGATTTACACTTATAATTTTATTATATTTTATGTGTTTTTATTATTTTATACGCGTATCCCTGAACGTATCATATCCTGTATTTTAAGAAAAATGCATGTCGATGAATCAGATATGTATCGTATCTGACGCACGTATCTATATATGTGATTTATTAATATATATGCCATATTATTCACCTTCTTTGACAAAAGAGCATTTATTCATTTTTATAGCTTTATATCATTGAGAATGAGAGATTCACAAATCATAATTCTCACTTCTATTTCGATTTTCTCTTACTCAACTTTCTAACTTTATTTTCCTCCTCTTTTATTAGATCACAAATTCCTTGATAGTATTAACGCTCAATTAAAATCCCTGCTGATATATGTTGGGTGGTTTGTGGGCTTGATAGGATCATATAGGAAGATGTGCCTATGTTACTGCGGTCCCCACTAAGATGGAGATGATAACAATTTATTGCCGGTCCACTTAACATGAGTTAAATGTTTCCATCAACAATTTGATAAAAATATCACTTCCTATGTATTTTGTGGTTGGAAACTAATTAGAGATGACAATGTAGGTATTTTGGTCACAAATTTCACGAAATATTATCAAGTAATGAAAGATTTGGAGTAGAAGGGTGTTTGAGTCATCTTGGGGAAGAAGAAGAAGGATGAAATTATGTGGAAAGTGGAGGTTTTCTATATAGGCACAAAAGGGGAATTGATTATTCTGCTAGAGTAATCAGTTACTCCTTCAAATATTCCCAAAATTTTCTAGGACTGACATAGGTAATTGGTTACTCCCTTGAGTAATTGGTTACCAAATGTTTTTGTTTTCTTCAATAATATGTTACTCGATAGAGTAATCGGTTACATTTTTATAAAAATTTAAAAATACATAAAATTACTCAACATTTCAAAAAAGTAGGCATACATATCTTGTCATAAAGCATTCGTATAAACATATAAACATGTAATAGTGCGCTGATTTAAATATACTCATCTCAAATGTCTAATACTCTTCTAATTTTCAAATGTCTAATACTCTTCTAATTTTTAAAAAAATTATATAGCCAAGTATTTAGTAAATATGTCTGCTAGTTGATCATGTGTATCCAAAAATTCTAATTGAGCACCTTTCTTAAACACATGCTCCCTTAGAAAATAATGTCTACGTATTTAGTTCTAGAGTGCATAACTCTATTCTTTGTTAGGTTAATAGCACTAGTGCTATCATACTTAATGCGAATGCATCATAAGTTTAAACGATAGTCACATAGTTATTTGTTTGAGGCAAAACACTTGTGCACATCAACTATCTGCTACAATATATTTGACTCCATGGTACTTAATGCTAAACAATCTTGGTTCTTAAATGACAAAGAGACTAGGTCATTTCCTACTATGTGACAAGTTCCACTAGTACGTTTTCTTTCAGTTTTTACCCCCCCCCCCATATCACATACTACCCTTGGGATACCATAGGCCTTATTCGTTGTTCCCTTAAGATATTCATAATTCCTTTAACAACAACTAGAGGTGATTCCTTAGGTTTGGATTGATATCTAACAAGTTTTCAGGTTTTTAGCCTCATCAATATCGATATATGATTGTACGCATGGGAGTGACTATTTCTTCGTAGTATTTAGATTGATTCATAAATATGCCATCCTTAGTTTGTTTAATTTGAAGTCCAAGAAAGTAGTTCAAATTTTTTATCTTGACATCTCAAACTCTCTTTGATTATGTCAACAAATTTACTACACAATATCTCATTAGTAGAAACAAAAAACTTATCATCACATATATTTTCACAAGTAAAGTATGATGATCAATTCTCTTAATAAATAGTAAAATGTCGACCTTACCATTTTCAAAACCTTTTTTATATAGAAAGTTATTTAACCTATCATATCATGCCCTAGAATCTTACTTTAAATCATAAAGTGCTTTCTTTAGCTTATATACATAAGATGTATCTTTATATTCCTAAAAACCTAGAGGTTGTTTAAGATATACCTCCTGCTATATATAACTATTCAGAATGCTATTCTTGACATCCATTTGATATAATTGAAAATTTAATGAATATACATATGCTAACAATAGTCATATACCATCAAGTCTAGCCCCATGATTGAATGTTTCACCGAAATCAATTTCCTTCTTTTAGTTATAACTTGGGTTACTAACCTAGCTTTGTTCCTAATAATTATGTCATTTTCATTTGACTTATTTATAAAGACCCAGTGGGTTTCTATTACTTGCCTATTCTTAGGTCTTGGAACAAGTTCCTAAACCTTCTTTCTCACAAACTGATTGAGCTCTTATTGCATAACAAGAATAAGTGATCGTCATCTATAACATCATCTATTATAGATGGTTATATTTGATAGACAAATATCATATTTAACCAAGCAACATTTAAATTGAGTCAAGTATAAACTCCCATATTTACGTCGCCAATGATATTATCAACATGATGATCCCTATGAGTTCTCCATTCTTTTGGTATATTAGAATGTACATGCTCTTCATTTTGAGGTAGATCCTCAATTGCCTTCATTTTTCCATATGATCATGTTTTTCAGTAACGAGAACTTCACTTTCAGAAGTGCTTGGTAAATTATCAACATTATGAAAAACAAAATTTTTCTCAGTAGAGGGGTTAGTTTAATCAAATGACACATGCATGAAATCTTCTAAGGTTAATGTTGTGTTAATGAATATTTTGTTTGCTTTTCTAGTGAGAGAATAACCAAGAAAGATTCTTTCATCATATTTTGCATCAAATTTATGAAGGTTATCTTTTCTGTTATTTAGAACAAAGCATTTACATCCAAACACAAGCAAATGAGCTATGTTAGGTTTTCTATCTTTATACAGTTCATAGGGTTTTTCTTTAAAATAGGTATAATTAAAACTCTATTAGAGACATAACTACAAGTATTGATTATATCAGTCCAAAAGTATTTAGGTAGATTGGTTTCATTCATCGTAGTCCTTGCTAGTTCCTTTAATGAGATATTTTTCCTTTCTTCAACACCATTTTATTGTGGTGTTCTAGGTTTTGAAAATTTATGTATGATTTCATGTTCATCATGAAACTCTTCAAGCATGGCATTTTGAAATTCTCCCCTATGATCAATTCCAATAGCAGAGATTTTCAAAGATTTCACATTTTGGACATATTTTGCATATTTTTGAAAATCATGAAATGCTTCATTATTGTGTTACTAAAAATAGTGTCCATTTGAATTTTGAAAAGTAATCTAGTGTTATAAAAGCAGAGTAATTACCTCCAAAACTCTTATGAGGAATAAATAAGTCCATATGCAACACTTGTAAAGGACTGTTTATAGAAATTATATGCTTAGGTTTAAAAGATACTTTTGTTTGTTTGTCATTTTGACATGCATCACATAATTTTTATTTAACAAATTTTATGTTGGGAAAACTAACAACTAGTTCATATTTAATCAATTTCTTCAAATTATCCATGCGATGTATGTAATTCCCCTATGCCAAAGTCATGCATGATCATTATTTACGACTAATCCTTTAATCTTTAAGTAAATATCATGTGGAGAAATCATGTAGATATTGTTTCTTTTCCTATAAGTTTAGAATTGTGTGTCACCTTATCTTCAATGATGTACTTATTGGAGTTGAAAACCACGTTGAAGCCTTTGTCACATAGTTGACTGATGCTAAAAAGATTATGCTTAAGGCCTTCAACATAAAGAATTCCTTCAATGATTAAGGAATGTGGCTTTCCAACTAGACCAACTCCAGTTTTTTTCTCTTTAGTATTATTATCTCCAGGTGACGAATCCTTTACCCTTGGAGTAAGGGTAAGAAAATTTGACTTGTCACCTATCACGTGCTTTTAGCCATCTTGTCAAAATACCACATTTTACTCAGAGCCTTCAAGCACTTCTAGAAAAAAAAAATTATTAGATTCCCAATATGATTTGGGTCCTTTAGGGTTAGCACCTTTCTCAACCCAAAAATATGGCCAGTTGGAATACCAACTTTTCTGATATAGCACGTGTCACGTGTGTGGCATGTACTATTACAATAAAAGCATGTCAATTATTTTTTATGTGTCTTTTATTTAGACTTGAAGAAAGAATTCTTATTAAGACTTTCTCTAGGAATATTATGCATGAAATCAATCTTAGTCCTTTCAAAGGTATTTTTGAACATACCATTAGTTTTTCGGCTATTTGTGTAGCCTATACCTCTTCCAACTTATGAGTAATCTTTTTGAACACATTCAGTTTTTATTTAATAAAATGACTTTTGTATCAAGAGTATCACACTTTGGTCATTTTGAGCAATGTTTTATAGAATTTTCCTTTAAAAGATCCACAACCTTTTTAAGGCATGATTTTGACTTTGTAAAATTTCTATGACATTTTTCTGTTTTAAATAAAGTTTAGAAAGTCTCATGTATTCTTTATAAAGTTCGTTAAAGGCATTTTGAAATTCATCATAAGTAGGTTTCTCAAAAAATTCAGAAACACTAACTTTGTCATCGGATTGGTGATAAGCCATTAGATATAGATGCACTTATCCTCCATTCTCCAGTTTTGAGTTTGAACTTACATCATTATCCTTCCATGATATGTAGGCTCTCCTAGTGTTCTTTTCTGCCTTTCTCTTGAATGGGTTCTTCTCTCTAGAGATGGGAAATCCACCTTGTTGTCACCTAGTTTTCCGTATTTGAAGGAAGTGAAATTATGTCAAGAATTTGATGCTTTATTGCTTCTAATGAATCACTTATTTGGTCCAGCCATGGTGCCCTTATTCCTCCTAAGGAATTTGTTGACCTTCTTCACAAGTAAGTTCATGTCTTCCATTTTTTCCTTGTCATATTCTTCTCCGTGTGATGTATCACAAGAATCCACCTTAGCTTGCAAATATATGGTCTTGCGCTTTTTCTCCTATTCTTCATGTTGCTCTAGTTAGCTTAACTCTAATTCATATTCCTGTAATTTACCAAAGAGTGCATCAAAGACATTTTGGAAAGACTTTTCTTTTCAGAAATGTGTTGAAAGGGTGTGTCGCGACCCGATTTTCGGTTGGAAGACCGGCTCTACGACTTGGGAGGAGGCGAACTCGATTTCTACCTCTCCCGATTGATTTGGAGTCGCCACTACGTTTTTTGCGGTTTTAACGTAGAAAACTCTATAGTAAGCCCAATTAGGATAATATGGTCTTTAAGCAGAGATTCTGAGCTCGGGAGTCGATTACGGACCGGGGAAGATGTCAGCACCCCGTCCGCCCGTATTAAAACGGTACCCTCGCTAATAACATGGACTTTTATACCCTTAACAATTATTTATTTAGAATTATTTATTTTTATTATTGAGCCTGACAATATTGACTTTGGTCCTATGTACCCCTATTAAGGGGATCAAGGCTTACGTAGTTCTAGTTCAAAAAATGTTTAGCTACTTTGGTTACTTGTTAGTGATTTTAGAAAATATCGATAGGTTTAGAAATATTAGTTTGTTTAATTTGAAATTGTTTAAAATATATATTGGTTTTGATTTAATGGGACTAATAGTTTAGGAACGACGTTGGTCGTAGACCTTCTCCTCATTTCTATAGGAGTTAAAGACAACTCGAACCATAACCTCACTAAAAAAATCCATAAAATTTATTTAATATATAGTTCATAATTATTTATAGATATAGGATTTTTAGTAATAAAATGGCTTTTTAATGATATGTATATGGAGAGTTAATAGTTTAGAGACGATGTTGGTTGTAGACCTTCCTCTCATTTTCGGAGAAGTTAGAGACAACTCGAACCATAACCTTACCATAAAACCCCTAAGATTAATTTGATAATATAATTCCTAATTATTCATACATATAGAATTTTAAAATAGTTTATTAATTATATGTGTGGGATTTTAGCTTAGAGATGGTGTTGGTCGTAGACCTTCTTCTCATTTTCAGGGAAGTTAGAAACGACTCGAACCATAACCTTACTAAAAAAAATCTTATAATTAATTTAATAATATAGTTGAAGAACCAAAGTTTTATCACATTATTAATGAAGAATGTATTTTAATTACTTACATTTTATACTAACCTTAATTAACATCTAATGAAAAATAAGTTTGTATATATTATTGCATAATAACATGATTATTGGATATTGGACAAAGATGATTTTAAAAGGGACAACCCAAACCATAGTATTACACAACATAAAAAACATAACTGTTAAAAATAACTATAAAAACACACAACAAACAAATATACCCAAACTCTTAAAGTTAAGCCCAAAAGCTCACGTGTAAAAATAAGGAAGGGATAATTCCCCTGGTGGCTTTATCATCTTCATCAGATGGTGGTAGCTAACAGCAAAAGAAAGAAAGGAATTGCTTCCTAAATCTCACATCCTCCTTCTCATTTTCACGTGGCCAAAGGGTTAGCAACCCTAACCTTTGAAGAGTAGGGACAAACCCCCCAAATCCTCTTCTCCACTTCACCTTTGATGGCTAAGGGATCCGAATCCCTAATCTTACAAGAATGAAAACAAACTCTTGAGTCTTCTCATCCTCCTCATCTTCGATGGCAGCAAGGGTAAAGCGCGGTAATCTCGTCTTCTTCTCCATTTTTATCGTGGCAGCGAAGGTTCGATTCCTTTCGCCGGTTGCTTACGGTGGTTCAGAATCGGGTAATCATCCCCTCATTTTTCGTGACCCACTTCCTTCTACTTTTATTTTTATTGATTCTCAATTTTCTTACTTTTCTATGAATTTAGGTTGTTTCAGAGGTTCACTAAAGTGAGTGAAAGTCGCGGGCATGGTCGGAGCTCAAAGATACTTACTCTACGGTAGGGATGGCAGCATTGCCGGCTCGAAATCGGCATAAGCAAGGGATTTCGGTAACACTCACTACCCCTTTTCGAGTCATAGGCATTCATTATGGTTTGGATAAATCCATGACATACTTATTAAGATAAAAACTCCTTTTTTTGGATGAGAACAAAACATGTTTAGAACATCCGTGATGTAATGTATTTACTTTTAGTGTTCTCAACAGAATATGGGTGTATGTATGTTTTTGATATTCGGAACATAAACTAGGTGAATCATGTTACTTGTTGTTATGTACATAAATGAAATAGGCATGTTACCTGAATATGTATCCTAGTTTTTCACCCCCTGAATGTCGTCCTAAGTGATATTTGTTCCTGGATGTCCCCAGAGATATGTATATGTGAAGGTGTTGCTGTGTTGCACCTTTGAGGGGAGATTTGGGTTTTTTCTCTTCTCTCTCTCATATCAGTGACGTGACTAATAAAGAGGAGAAGCTGAGATTAGAAGGATGTGTTGTGAAGCAATATTATGGAGGAGGTAACATAAAAAATAAGAGAATGTGTATATCCCCCTATAACTGTATATGATAGCTTGTTCTCCCCCTCTTTTCTGGTACTGTGCTGACCCCTTTTATAGCTGGTTATGGGTCATTTGTTGGTTTGTGAAAACCTTATGGCTTGCCAAAAATATGTAACGTGCCATGACCCTTTTGGTTTTCTGATTTGATGTATTAAAGGCTTCTCATGAATGCTGCCATTTATGCTGATTATGATTGTGTGTATGTGTAACTGTAAGGGGCATAACCTCTGGTTTTCCATTGCTTCTTTTACGTGTAACCTTTGGATGGTTGCTATTGATATTTTTGCACTTATGCTGAATATGTAACTGAAGGGAAAGATGCCAATAGCAATGATTCATGTTTGCATCTCTTTATTGCCATCTTTTACAATTCTTCTGATTAGGATTCTCGGCTAAATCATTTTTCTCTCCTTTTTTACATTTAATAATGGTTCGAAATGTAACAGTCTGCAGTGGTAGAATATATGTTTTATCTGACATTTGGTTTCCTTTGATATCAGGTTCTCAACGTGGCTAATAAAGAGTCATGCTCTTGGAAACTTGAAGTGTTGTTGAAGCTACACCACGTTCTGCTGATGAATTGAGGAATTTACCCAAAGCATGATCAGGACCTGGCTCCCATTCTGGACACCTTACAGTGTTACGTCCAGCTACCTTTCCATTTGCAACATTTTTGACACTGTCATCCTAAGAACTTTGTAGAATATAGATTTTGTATTGCTTCTAAGAGTTCAAGCACTGTTTTCTTTGTATCCTCATTAGCAACTTCAATGGCCTCCATAGGATATTTGTAACGGGTTGGTGAATGAGAGATGATACATTCACACACGTGATGAAATGAGAGTTTTAAGCATTTTCAGAACATATGATAATTTTTTTGCGACTTTCTTTCTTGAATATGCAAGTAGCCTATTATTTTCTTGCCACACTAAGACCAAAGGTTAATGGGTATAGATTGACATTCATATAAAAAATGTGAGGACTCACGTTTTGACTCTAACAACCTTGTGAGCAGAATTCATTCCCTAATCTAATCCGAAACAAAGTTCAGTGAATCTGTGAATTATAAGCTCATAAAAAATCATATTTAAACATCTTCATGTCTAATGCTTGTGTTGAAAAATCATTACCTAAATTAATTTAATCAAGGATAACGTGTTTGCTCTTTAAACATCACAAGACTATGATCGGTCCGATGAGCAAAAAATAAAATATAAAAAAAAGATAACATCTTTAACAAATTGAGTGTTTATTGATTAGGGAAAACTCTTATGAGTCAACCGATGCGAGGAGACTATGAAACTAGGCCGAACAAAATTGAGTGTTCACAGGGTGTCAAAAGGTTGCACTCTCATCAACTTGTTGAAAGACTTATTTTGTAAGCAAGTTAAAATTAGAATGGTGAATATTTTATTAAGTGATGACTTTAATTATTTACTCCCTTTCGGGTTGAATAACCATACCATAAAAGGTCGGGATCTTTTTATTAAGTTAATCATATCATTTCTTATGAAAGGTTGGTATCAAAGAATAACAGAATAAAAGAATGAAGTTAGTAGTTAATTGTATCACTTCTTGCGAAGGGTTGATATAAAGCAATGAATAAATTGTTAGATGCGGGAAAGTAAATGACTAAATATAAATAAATAAAATAAAGAGTTAGTAGTTAGTTGCGGAATGTAAATGACAAAATGTAAATAAATAAAATAAAGAGTTAGTAGCGGAAAGTAAATGACATAAAATAAATGTTAGTGGTTAGACTTATTAGTTCACCATTCTTTTATTGTCAAGTAACAATCCATTGATTGAATTGCAGTTTTTGTATGTTGTTTGTATTCAGGAAGTTATGAATCATGAAATGATTTGCACTTTTGTGAATAGACTATGTTTTCAATAAATAAAATTTAATGATAACCCATTACTATACTTGCATCTCTTTCAAGATTCAATTGTAGTATAGTATAGGGTTATGTTGAACTATAGAGAATTGCCTAACAGAAATATAATCATACTTTATATCTTTTATCAAAAGTAAAAAGTAGCAAATAAAGTTGTTTTTGTGATTTTATAAAAATATAAACATGAAAAGGTAAAAAAACTAAATATTTTCAAATTCAAGAGGAGAATATGGTTAGAATGATGGAATAATTTCTTGAATAATATCAACATATGAATTTATGCAAGTTATCTGTTATACCTTGGTTAAACCATACACCATGTCTTAACTTTCCACCCAGTGTTCTGACATGGAAAAGATGATTTTCAAACCTTGTATGATACACTAAATAATAGTTAACTGTCACTCATCAGAGTAGGTTGTGACACCCTACTTCAGGTTTCGTTAATATTGTTTAGCCTTGAATACAAGTTTTTTAGAATAGATGTTTTGATATGGCAAGTGAACTAAGGTGTAAGTTATACTTTTTAGTTCACTTGTCAACACTTCAAGAAGAAGCATTTTTTTGGATCTTTAAATTAAGTTTTAGGTGATCAAGCTAAAACCTCATTAATAACTTCTTAAAGAATCAATATAACCAAACTAATAACTTGTATAAATGAAGAATAATATAAAGAGTAAAAGAAAATTACACCATAGTCCAACTTTTGGAGCATTAGCAATCCATCCAAAGATTAGATGCTTTTGGTTCCAAAATCATATTTTTGCACCTCATTTGTTAACTCCAGTCCCTCTGAATTTCTATGAAATAAAATTCTAAGAGCAACCTAAAGGAAGAGATAACCGAAAATGAGAAGAAATAAGAAGTTACAAGCCATTTACAATGTGTAAAAGTGTTTAAATGAGCATGCCTTTTATAGGCAAGGTGGTGATGCCTGCTTGGGCGCCCAACTGGTAGGTTTGGCCGCCCAACACCACATGACTCTGACCCTTGGACAACTTGGTCGGCCAACTCATTTATGGGTTAGGTTACATGCATGGTGACATTTCCTACTTCCTTATTATAGCCTATGTCATGCATGAAGTCATGTGCTTGATTGTCAAGTAAAGAAATGACAAGTTGCTTGGTGAGTTGGCCTAGCTTTCTTCATGGTGAGGCCATGCCCAGGCCGAATAGGAAAGAGTCGCTCTGATACCATGTTGTAACGCCCCGAAAAATACTTCTAAAAAACATTGCGGAAAAATGGGTAATTTTTTTTTTGAATTGGTGATATAAAATTGTTTCCTTTTAAAAAAATCTTCCTTTTCCGGGACATCACTTTAAGTAACTCGAATGCGGAAAATCGACTTATCGTTATCAAATGATAACTTAACCTGATTCACAATTTCCTGAATAACATAATGCATATAATCGGTTAAGTCATAATTAGTTCATACAAACTAGGTCCACAAAGGTGGAAACTACATCGCAACTAACATATACAAAGATAAAAAAGAAACACAGCCCCCATCAAAACAAAAAGGGGCATCGACTGGCCACAAGCTGACTCAAAAGATTCCAGGAATATTGGACCCCTCACTCGGGTCCTCCTCCTCTTCCGAGTCAGACACGAGGTCGACCACCTCCACCGAGCTCTCTACATTGACGAGCTCAACGACCTCGTCCTCCTCTTCCTCTTCCTCCACTTCATTATGCCATAATCCAGCGGCATAATTCAGAGGGGATGCCATTCTCAACACCGGAGCCTTCTTGCAGGGACCTCCTCCGAGAACCCGGCTCCTCTGGGCTCTACTGGATGACGGAGCATCCAAACAGTCTGTCCACGTCCTATGACCGTGGGAAGGAACGA